>NW_020455699.1:3414524-3429951 GCF_003342845.1 Nothoprocta perdicaria | reverse complement strand
GAAGGGAAGGGAAGGGAAGGGAAGGGAAGGGAAGGGAAGGGAAGGGAAGGGAAGGGAAGGGAAGGGAAGGGAAGGGAAGGGAAGGGAAGGGAAGGTCTCTTCAATACAGTTTGGAAAGACACAGCTAAAGAGGAAACCTAAGGTCTCAATACCACATTCACACATACGCACTGAAAATATTAGGGTTTTTTTTTTTAATACATATTTCTCACAAACACTGCTCTCTATTTCTGGTACAATCCAGTTATGAATTGCAGTTCCTATGCCTATATGTCTTCCCTTCCTACAAAGATTCCAATGTAGTCAAGGCAGAGCAATGACAGAATCACAGGTTTAAATCATTGATACTATTGATACTTTGGCATAAAAAAGTAGCACTTCTTCAGACATCACAGCTCCCAAATGGGAAAAGAGCTTTATGAGCCCCCTTACAGCATATCTGCACATTATGGCACTATTCAGACTGAGGTTGGAATAGTCTTTTTAAGAATAATTCTTAGAACCACCTTTTGTTGCTTTCAGTCCCTTGTCAGTAGACAGTAGGAGCCAGGGTAACATGCTGCTCTAGTTGAAAAAGAATACATGTGGGACAACACAACTCTGAGAGGACCAAGTAGTGCTCATGCTCCACTCCACAGAATCAGTCATTATAAACAACCCAGCACTTGTATTTAACAGGCATGAGAAAATACATCTCTAGTTTATCTGACATTTGTAATTTGTTCCTTTGATAGGACAGTAACTAAATAGATTTCTTCATTGTGGCAATTTTTTTAAACCTCATCTTCTCCACCAATGGGTCATCTTTCTTGCTCCTGGTTATATCTTAAAAGATAACTGAGTTGTCACGATCCAGTTTTTGCAGTATTTAAAATGTCAGTTGCTACAAAACCTAGCAAGAATGAATCACTTGCAACAGTAAAAAAAWCTTCCAGCAACATCTGACTGATTTAGAGCTATATGAGAAAGCCATGTGGTAAAGTGAAGAAAGTCCTTTGTTATTTACATTAGAGTACATTAGAGTATGAGTATGAGCCTTTAACTCAATAAAACATATATGACTTTAATATAAAAAAGATATTTTTTCAAGATTGAAATGAGCAGTATYTCAGACTTTAGATGTTTCAAACTAAAATCATTTTATGGTGCTTAGTACTATATGTACAAGTACAATGATCCTTCTTCTGTAGAGTATTTTCTTAGTAATCAAATGTATTAAATAATTTAATAGATGTTTGGGCCATTTGTACAGTATTGAGAGCAATTCATTTCCAAAAAGAAATTTTTGGAGGAAATACAGCATTCCAGTATTAACTTCCTCAGAGTATCGCATTTACTTAGTTTTCCACTACAGATATGCATCACTTCTTTGTTTCTGTGCTAGGTTCTGCAGATTCCTTCTGAACTCTAGCAGTGAGTGGATTTGGTTTTTTTGTTAATAACAATTCCATTAAAAAAAAGGCAGTTTGTTATCTAAATCTATTTAATCATTTTAGCTGCCACTGGTACAGAGATCTCAGAGAGGTGACAGTTAGATTTTTGTAAACAGAGTTGACCTGGTGATTCATCAAGTGACAGGAATGAATGGGTAAGGTGAACAAATGTAACCTGGGAGTCAAGAGGAATATTTATGTATGCAGAATCAAAATTCCCAGTTTACAATTATRTGGTTCTATTTTACCCCTTGCTGACATCTTGAAATTCATGAATTTCAATGTGACCTCTTTTTTTGAAGGGCACTGCAGTAGAAATGGTATTCAATTTGAAATTTGTTTTTCCTCTATCAGAAAAGGACTAAAGCACTGCAGGGATTCARATGAATCTAAGGACAAAAGCAGCTGCTGGATTTTTTTCATAACATTGATAATGTCATGGACCGGAGGTATAAATCAGCTAGGTAATGAAGAAATTGAGCTTGAAATAATTTATTGTTTGCCTCCTAAGGAAGGAAGCATAGGTTCTTCACGCACAGATTCCTATCTGTCCATGACACTGCACTCTGTCTGAAAAATCAGAATAAAGCCTTTAGCAGTATGAAAAGGACAGGATTACAAAGAATGAGAAAAAAAACTGAGAAGACTACAAAAAAGTGAGAAAAGGAGCTTGGAAAAGAGATAGAAATATTTATATGGATATGAATAGAAAATGTTGTTTCTTTGGAAACAAGGAAAGAAACTATGAGAAAATATGAAAGATGGGGCTAAAATCAGGGTGTTGAAGGAAACAAATATAGGTAACGAAGAGCACAAAAAGAGACATGCTAGAAGAGTCACAGGACTTAATCCCTTTCCTCCTACAGAGGTAACACTTATTGCATAACAAATGCTTAATCATGTCTTGGAATGATCTTACTTCCCTGCTGAAGGAAGAAGATCAAGGAGTTGGACAAACAAAGAAGACAAAGTCTGAAAAACCGTTTTTATTCAACATGAACTACACCAGAAGCTTGATCACCATCTTGTAGGTGAATCGCAAAATTTTTACTAGGTCTCAGGGTTGGTTTCCATTTGGTTCTGTGCTGCGTAAACTTTGGAATGGCTGGTCCTAGAGCTGGTTTCTAGAGACACTTAACATTTCTGTTTCTTTTGCTTGTAATGGAGAAATGGATTGAGCTAGTTACTAGTTTCTAAAGAATGCTGGACTAGCAAGATCTAGTAGCATCATACAACAGACAAAGTTGAAGATGAAAGCATGCTTCCCAATGTTTTTCTCTTGACTGGTACAAAATATTGTAATCCACCAGCAAAGTGGTAGAAATTGGCCAGAAATTCTTGAGTTCCATTTTTCCACTGTCTGTAGTTGTTTCAATCTGATTTATCATTGCAGTCATTCCTATTCATTTATTTGCTGATTTATAGCTCCCATTTGCTGATGATTGTCTTCTTTAGTGCCTTCTGTTTATGTTTTCTTAACATTTATTTATTACAGAAAGAAAGGAAGCAGTCATTCCTTCAAAATATAATGCCTGACTTTGGAGTGGAGAATAAGAAAATTTTAAAAGTATTATGAAAAGACAAAGCATATGCAGCACTTTCATAAATGACTCAAAATAGATTCTATTAACCTGAGAAAGGAACAGTTTTCTGAAGAAGGTCATGAGCTAATTACTTACCTTTTTGTGCACTGACAATAACAAGAACCACAGCAGAAAGAACACTAGACAATCACTTTAATATTCTATGATAAGATCATGACAGGGTAATAAAAGGCTTTCAGTTCTTGTCAGTAACTGCAGAAATTTTATGTAGTCTTTTAAGGACTAATAAAAATTAGTGTCTTCATAAGATGCACATAAAAGATTAAGTAAATAAAACAGCACTAAACACAGAAGAAACACTGATAACCATCTTAAAACTGGGCTCCCCAAGTCAATTTTCAGAAAAAAGTATAGTGCCAGTGTCCTTCAAATGTTTGGCACCTAATAATGATACA
This sequence comes from Nothoprocta perdicaria, assembly GCF_003342845.1. Lineage (NCBI taxonomy): Eukaryota > Metazoa > Chordata > Aves > Tinamiformes > Tinamidae > Nothoprocta > Nothoprocta perdicaria. Next base: position 3,426,519 of record NW_020455699.1, on the reverse strand, counting down.
GCTTAATATATCTTGACATTTTAAATGTGGGCATCAATCAAACTTAAGATGTAAGACACAGAGACTTTAAAATTAGTCATCTCTGAAAATTAAGGTCTATTTGAAGTGAAATATGAGATGAGCCCACTAATGGCTAAGTACACTGTTAGAAAAAAAAGAAGTTTTATAATGGCACCAAAGATGGGTTTCTGCATTGATAAAATGTGAAGGAAAATATTATAGGTATATGATTATTCCTARACTAATAACCATAAGTTCAGGAAATTTAGACTTTGAGTAACATTCAAACAGGGATTTGAATGCAAAGCAAGAAAATTATAGTGAAGGCGTCCAGAAAAAACTCTTAATTCTGTAGTAGAAGTGCTGTGGTGTAACTCACTTGGCTATACCTGAAAGATGGTAGTATTTGTGATACCTGAGAGGCAGTTTATCAAAAAATAAATAATAATAAAAGGATTCTCTGTAATTCCTATTTTCCAGCTCCTCACACTTTTACAAGGAGGCAGTAGGGAGGTTACCTGGTTGTACAGCAGTGAGAGTGCAAAATATTATGAGTAGCAAAACCYCAGAGGGTATACAACATACAATCAATTATGCTGGAAGCAAATTATCACAATTTGCTTAACAACTGAATTGCTTCTTCAGAGTTGATGGTGCAACTACTCGTAATCAATAAATCTTTTCTGTATTCATATTCTGAACATCACAGAGCCTAATAACTGTTCAAACTTGACCAGAACTTGATGCACAATATGTACAGCGTTACTGTAATTGGGGATTCAGCTGCACAACAAAGCCCCACAGCTTCATATTTGGAAGTGAACATGAACTTTTTTTCTCCAGGAGCAGCTCTAATCTTTGTTGTCTGAGCATCTAAACCTAAAATTTGTAGTAGACTTATATCTGTGTGTATACAAATGAACGACTATAAAGACAGCAGTATTTTACAGAATAGGTACAGGTATTTCAAGGTCATACTAACAAAAGGTGTATACTTTGTTGTTACATCTAGTAAAACAAACAAACAAACATACAAAAATCTGTTACCTGATAAAGAACATTGAAACCTTCTTTTCCACATCGCTTTTGTGATCATCCAGTATTGCCACATGTCTGTCTCTGAGTTTGCCTCAGAGGTACTATACAGGCACATAACTGCTTCAGAAACCTGCAACACATTTAACTGTATGATAAAATATAAATAAACAAGATGCACATATATGTATATAAACAGGAAGATCTATTGGTGTGTGTACCCATATTAACAAGACAGTGGTAGTTTTCATGGCCTGCAGCATGATGCCCCCACCCTTGATCTTGGTAGGCAGGTGCCAGGTCCATGGACTTTTTGGGAAGAGGAGTCAGAGGTGGTTTCTGTGTGGTTCCCAGCTGCCTAGAGCACTCCTTTCAGCGCAGGTTGCCCTGGCCATGCCAGTTCTGTCTACAGACTCTGTTCCCCATCTCATCCCTCTCTTTGACTGCCCCACTCAAGGCTTTGATGGTGGGATGGAGACAGCCATCACAGCATGGCCACAGGCTCCCATCCTCCCAAAGCCCTGCAATGCTCCATGTTGTTTTTCACTTAATTAGAAATTGAGGGCACTTAATTAGAAATTGAGTGCATATAGTATCTTATTTGACAAGATAATTAAAGGGATATAGTATCTTATAGTATTTTTCAAGATAAACAGGAAAGAGCCTTTATTCCACATAGTCATTCATAAATTCAGCATGTAATTTGGCATAGTTAAATTAAAGTTGCAATTTTTTTTTCAGTCTTAGCATCTGCAGAACCCCTTGCTTAAGCATAACAGCAGAATTTTATTTTCTGTGTTTTATGAAAAGAAATGGTCCCAGTGAAGTAAGATTTCCATTGACTTCAAAGGGGACAAAATTTAAATATGCATTCTCATATTTAGTGAGGAATTAAATATGCATTAATTCCTCATACAGCCATGAGGAATTACTATATAGTACAGCTTTTCTTTCTCTCCTCACCTGTGAGAACTGATCCTCTGCAGGTATTTTGATAGAAATATACAATCAGAGTTGTAAAAATGCGAGATTTGTGAAGACAAACTGTGCTAACACTTTGCTAAAAAACATTTGGCATGTTTAGCAGGATTTTTAGCAAGTGGAAAGGAAACCATTCTGGACTAAGCCAGAGCTTTATATTTCAAATGTTCATTTTTAGTGCAAGTATTTGTGAGAAACCAAGAACATGTGAGTCACTAGGACAAAGTCTGATAGAGAGCATTACATGGGATTACATTATATTTCTGCAAAAGAGAGACCTGCACCCAGAATGAGTCATTTGTTCATTCCCCAGCAGTAGAGCAAACCCAGACCTGGAAAAATAGCATACCAGACATTGTTGCTTGGTATTACTGGCAACTGCAAGAAAATTTTCCATCTCTACATCCTCTTACCCACGGACCAGACATAAATCAAGTGACTCCTGCTTGAAAAATAGTCTAATGGTGGGCAAAACTCTGAATAGGTGTGATTGAAAAAAAGGAACATTGTATCTCCATTCTGTAGACCTCTCTATTTAACGATTCTGTGTTTATTCATAGCATCCAGAAATAGCCCCAGTACAAGGGCTGAATGCAATCACTTTATGTAAGAAAAGATGCTTTTCTTTTTCTAAGTTCGCAGCTCAAAGTTAGCTTTGTCCAAGAATGTGCACTATTTTTTACATTATCTTTTCTCATAGAAGTAGGCTAGAGAAAAACATACTTTTATTTTCTTCTCCAGRAGATGTTTGTGTCACAATGAACACTAATAAGGTTGCTACTTCCATGATAACTTCAGGAAGACTAAGAAAGGAGCAATGCTTCTACCTAAGTCCAGTTGTGGAAAAGAAAATGGAAAGGTAATGGCAAATTCAGATGCAGTGTCTCAAATAATTAGTTTTTCAAAGAATCAGCCACACTCATTTGTCATCTGAAGCACCTAGAGACACTGAACTAATGTAAAGTTATTTCAAAAAGATTTCTTGCTGTTGTAGGAAGCCCTTCAATGTTCATGCAGTTCAAATTCAACTTGCTTGAATCAGATCCTGTAGTCTTTTTTCAGAYAATCTTAGAATAGTGAAAAGAAAAGAAATGACAAATGAAAAGGAGAGACATTTTAGTCTAGCCACTTTCAGTTACTGAATTTAAGTTTGAGAGCTATACAGCTCCCCACACCCTGCAAAAACCTTTACTGTGTGGCTTTGTTATTTTTTCGGASATCTTAAAGGCTCATATCAGCTATTGTTGTTTGCACAGACTTCTTGATTACCACACTATATGACATACTGATTTCAAGACTGAATCACAACTCATTCCCCTGTTGGGAGGTGCTTGAGGCTTGAGATCGTGTTTTTTTTTTTTTTATTTTGGAGTTGTGCATAGTTGTCACTCAGGAATATTGAAATCAGACAAATAAGCACCACTTTGCTTTCTTTGCTTAATGCATACATCCTTTCAGACATTGTTATCTCATGAGCTTTAAAAATATAAGAACTGAAAAAAAAAGGGAGCATGCCTTTAAAAACTGCAATATTGAGGTAGGGGGTGACACATGAAACGTACAGCACACAAAGGAGAAGAATAGCACAAGACATGGAATATATAACTTTGCACAGTAACATTATGCAGAATTATCTGCTGTGCTAACAGCCCCTAAATGGTGTGAATTATCTTGTTACTATACAGGAAAAAAAATATTTGATTAGCTTACAGTGTTCACTAATTTGGGATGATTAAGCTGCTGAGTGCAGAGCAGAGCAATCAGTAATAACATTTCCATACACAACTTGCTTTCACACAGGCAACAACTAAATTGATGTTATTAATTCTTTCAACTACAACTGTACTCATTTTATATATATAAATAAATTCTAGTTCATAAAAGGATGTGTTACATTATCATGTGTATATATCATGTGTTTTATATAATGCAATTCATAAACATTACCTAGGCAATCATAAGACCTAATTGCAGCACCTTTCTTTAATTAGAATTCTGTAATTTATCACTCATGCCTTGGTAAAGAAGATGAAGAGTCTGGAGAATCCAAATACTGTCTTTCTTTCATAGGCCATCASAAGTTCAGCCTTTATTTTAAATAAATTATTGAAAACAAGGTATAAATGGAAAATGGAAGTTTACAACTCTATAAAGSCAGCTGGGCAGAAGGAAAACTTATCATCTTATCAACTTAATCTTGAAAATAAATTTTAAAAAACWTTTTTGAAGAAGAACTAGAGTGAGAACTGCATATATTTATATATATAGATATATATAAAATATATATGCCTAATATATAATATATAATAATATATATTTTATATATATACACACACCTATAGGTATGTATATGTATATATGTATACATATATACATATGTATATATGTGTATATATATGTATATACACCTATAGGTATACATAGGTATATATACACCTATATATTATATATAGGTAAATACACACCCATATATATATATACACACACATATATAATGTAATATATAGGTGTATATATATAATATATACCTAWTATATATTATATATTATATATTATATATTATATATTATATATTATATATTATATATTATATATACCTATATATATATGGGGGGGTATGTGTATCTATCTATCTATCTATCTATCTATCTATCTATCTATCTATCATCTATCTATCATCTATCTATCTATCTATCTATCTATCTATCTATCTATCTATCTATCTATCTATCTACCTTGACTTAAGCAAGGCTTTTGACGCCGTCTCCCGTAATATCCTCATACGGAAGCTCCGGGAGAGTGGACTAGACGAGTGCACGGTGCGGTGGATCGAGGGCTGGCTGGATGGCAGAGCTCAGAGAGTGGTGATAACTCTCTCACTCTGAGCTCACTCTGGCAGAGCTCAGAGAGTGAGTTGGGTCTGTTTAKCTTGGAGAAGCGAAGGCTGAGAGGGGATCTGATTAACATGTATAAGTTCATGAAGGGAGAATGCAGGGAGGAAGGGGACARGCTGTTTTCATTGGTGGCCAGCGATAGGACGAGGGGTAATGGCCATAAGCTGGAGCACAGGAAGTTCCATCTCCAGGTGAGGAGSAACTTCTTTCCTGTGAGGGTGACAGAGCAGTGGAACAGGCTGCCCAGGGAGGTAGATGGTCTCCACAACCACAGTCTTCATAACCCGCCTGGATGCCACCSTGTGCCACATGCTSTAGGTGTGCCTGCTTGAGCAGGAAGGTTGGACTAGRTGATCTGTAGAGGTCCCTTCCAACCTTGAATATTCTGTGATTCTGTGATATAAATGTATACACATATATGTGTGTGTATATATTTACACATATATACATATATATGGGTGGGTGTGTATGTACATACATCCAAATGTCGACGTTGGTCTTTTCAACTCAGTTATGTTATAGTACACTAAAAATCCTGCCTACTGGGAGCATGCAAGCACTTCAAAAAGCTTATGTTAAACCACTTGTGTTTATAAAAGAGAATCCACCTTTTATTCTTCAACATAAGGGGATTTTTTAATTAAGATTCAAATATCTGACATTATTTTCATAATATTTTACAAATCTGCTCATTTATTTTATCTGACAGACAACAAATACATACACTTGTATCATTTTTTATATTCATCAATTGTATTTGACATACRACTTGCAGTATCAGGCAACTACTCTCATGAGTCCATACTTGCTCAAAAGTTATCAAAGAGCACACAATAATGATTTTAAGTGGTGCAATTACTAATTGAACACAGTAGTGACTAGAATGTACTGGAAAATACAGTGAAAGTACCTAAAGGTATTTTCTTAGGGTTTTGTGAGATTCTACTGTAAGCACCTTCACTGCATGTGGAGGTACATCATCCTTTTTAATTGACTTGACAGAATCACAGAATCACAAAATGGTTAAGGTTGAAAGGTAACTCTAGAGATCATCTAGTCCAACCCCAATGCTCCAGCAGGGACACCTAAAGCATGGGGCACAGGATTTCATCTAGGTGGATGTTGAAGACCTTCAGAGAAGGAGACTCCACAACTTTCCTGAGCAGCCTATTCCAAGGCTCTGTTACCCTCACAGGAAAGTTCATTCGGATAGGAGATGGAACTTCCTGTGTTTCACCTTATACCCATTGCCCATTGTCTTATCACCGGCCACCAATGAGAAGAGTTTGCTTCTTCCTCCCTACATTCCACATTCAGGTGAATATACATATTGATGAGATCTCCTGTCAACCTTCTCTTCTCCAGGCTAAATAGGCCCAGCTTACTCAGTCTTTCCCCATACGAGAGATGCTCCAGCCACTTAATTATCTTTGTTGATCTCTGCTGGGCCCTCTCTAGAAGCTCCATCCACTCTAAGGYAGTAATTCTAGCTGCCAAGGAAAGGGATTCAATGGCTTCAAAGTTGACTATTATGACTTCTTTTTTTTAAAGAACTGTATATAGGTATCTTTGAAAATATCATAGCTGATGGAAATCAAAGGAAAATACGATCATAGAAATAAAGAGAAAAAGACCCAAGAACAAAACAATTACACCACCAAATACATCCCACTTGCCTCTATGTCCTACATTCTGCATGTAGATCCAGTTATTCTATATCAAAAGAATATAACAGAGCTAAAAACATACAAAAGAAGGCAACAAGAATTATCAGAGCTGTGGATCAGTTTCTATATAAAGTGAAATTAAATAGACAAAGACTTCTTAGCCTGAAGAAGAGGCAGTTGGGGAGGTTTATATTACATGTCTAAATGCCTGAAAGAGAGAAGAAAGAGAATGATTAAAGMACCTTTTTTGAAAATACATAATTACAATGCAAAATTCATTACTACAACATTCTGAGGAATCACTTACCATCAGTTAGCTAAGAAAGTTTTAGAAAAAAATAGATTAAGCATATTGAATGTGGATTCAACTTCCAGCTCAAGGAGTGCCTGAGCAATTGCTGGGGACAAGAGCTTTTGTCTAGGAATAGTGCACTGCCTTTTCTCCTCCATGACATGCCTCCTTGGCAGCTAGTGCAAGCAATGGACCAAAACCAGGCATCGTCTTCATTAGCACACTCTGGCTGTGCACACTCATCCAGGCTCTGGTGACAGATGTGTCCCTTACTCTGATCAAAGAGTCAGTTTGGGTTATGCAAACCGTTATGCGAACCGTGATGGAGGACATTCCAGTAAGAAGATCGTTTTTYCTGTGGTCACCTATGACAGTTCAAGATTTGATAGAGTAGTAAAATAACAGCTATTTTCTTAGCGGGGACTGTGGTGGGGGAGGAAGGTGAGAGATTTAAAAGCAAATCATTCAAATATAAAATCAGGTAAAAGTTACAAACAAAACAAAACAAATAGGAGTTGCATACTGCAGCCCTAGAAAGGGCTAAAAGCCAKTAGTTCATTTGGGAATATGTCATATTAGACTGAAGAGCCAGCCTGCAAAATCTAACTTCTCTTAAGTAGGAGACTGATGGGTTTTATTTCACACCCTTGTGAAAACCAGCATGTAAAATTTGATTCTTTTAAGAAGACCTTTTCTCTCTTATCACAGCTGTCTAGGAGAGCAGACTCGGTACCACATAAAAGAAAACATGATATCTCTTCTGAATTTGATTTCCCTACATAGGAAAGTCATCCTCAAAGACAAATGATCCATCAGATGAGATTAGTATGGAGATCGTTTCTGTATTCATTGCTGCAACCCTCTCAGAGTCTAAACTTCTTATTAATAAACTGACTTTGCACTGGAAATTAGTAAGTGGCTGTAAGATTATTATATCCATTCTCTGACTCACAGGAAGATCAGTTAAAAAATCAACACATTCTAAACTGTTGTGTATCAGTCATCAGAGGACAAGTAGGCTGGGTAATGAGCAAGAGTCAAGAACTTTTTGAGCTGTCTCCTATTCAGTTATCTTTTGAAAGTCACCATGAAGAGTATAATTTTAGGGAGATTGGTACGGTGAAAATTGTCCTTGGAAATGACAATAAAATTTTAAGATACTGAATAAAAGAAACAAAAAAGAAAAACGAGTATAAATTCACCCCCCCCCCAAAATATACATACATATACATACATATATATTTATATATGTCAGTTCTGTCTGTCCTGTTTTACATATAGAAAACTCTTTCAGCTCTGGTTCAATAGAAGTCCCGCACCCTATTTTCCCATCCTTCCTGAATTTCCCCAAATTCATCTTCTTATTGGGAATTAYTATGTTTTTCCACCATAATTTGAAATCAAAGAGAAATCCACAATCCCTAGCTCCTCCTTAAGAGGTCTCTCTTAAGTATCTTCTCTGAAGCTCCTAGTAGACTTTCAGGYCCTATAAAATGTTGGTCTTACTAGCAAAAAGGACATTTAGAAAAAGCTCAGAGCAGGGCAACAATAGAATTTATTGTGATCATCACTAATAACAAAGTCACTGTTGTACTTTTCTCTCTTTTAGTTCCTTTCCATTCATAATCCTCTTGTTTGAACTCAGAAATAGTATCACTGCATCAGCACCACTGGAGGAATTTGAGCAAATTCAAATTGCAAGGAAAGGCAGTTACACAAATAGATAAAGCTAATTCACATATACATTTCTCCGACTGGCTTGCTGCACATCTCTCATCCTTGAGGAATGCTCATGATTGAACTTTCCAGACGAGAGAGTTATTTCAGGATACTGGCTATGCTCACATGACAAAGCTCTACTTAACATTACGTTTTATAGAATTAAAACTCTGCACTATTTTAATAGCAACTAGGATCTGTAAATCAAGCATTTCAGAGTCATTTCCTTTTTCCTTTTTTTTTTATTTTTTTAAATTGAAGTTAAAAATAAAACATGAAAAATGTCTTTCAGAAGTTAGAGAAGCAAATGATTGAATGCTTTGACAACACAGTGATTATTACCGTGTTGCATTTGGGAGCTGTCAATAAGAGGTTGATTTCTTTTGAAAATTGTCTCTTCTTCTTACAGCTTTGGGCTTCAAGGATTTTTGAAGATTGTGCTTGGCAGCCACTTACCACCCATGAAACTCTGCATATTAAAAATAGTTTATAATTAATTAGATATAAGAGGTGAGTTTTGCAGTAGAAATTTAAATAGGTATATTGATCCCTATTCTTGTGTTAAAGTGGAAGAGGTATCATTTCCAAAGGCCTTGACTTTTGAATGACTCAGAGCATATTCTCACACAAGGCTAATGGAAAAAAAAATCCTTATTTTAATCCATATGAAAGAAAAGAGTCATGGTGTCACTGGTGCTGCTATATTTCATCCTTGCTTCATTTCTCCAAAATATATCCTGGTCACTATTCTCAGTCTTTTATTCCATCTGTACATTTCAGGCTGTGATAAGCAAAGAGGTGATGATAAGTTAACTACGYGCTGCAACTAACCTGAATCCCTTCATGAGCTCACAGGATGGCTCAGTGAATGTTGCCAGCCTGCAGAGCTGTAATTAGTGTTTATATGCTCTATGGTCATCCTGCAAGAGCTTTGCAAGCGGTTGTAACAAACTCCTTCTTGATAAAGTGAAAACAGCGAGCGTCCCTGGGTTCTCATTTTTAGTATTATCTGGTTTCCTCTAGAAAAGAAAGACTGGCTAGCCCATTGCAGTAGTCTCTGCAGAGCTCCATATAAGGAAAGGAAATATAACGAAATCCAATGTATGAACATCCACCACCTACCACCCACTCCAAAGGTACTAATATTATGCATAATTTGTTGGTATGGCTAATTAATTTCTGTGCTCTGGATGAATAGCATTGAATGCATATTACTTGCCTGAATTCTTTTTAATCTCCTAGGCATTTATAATTTGGGATTTCATAATATTTTTGAAACCCTCTGACAGTTTAGTTCTTATCATTTCTGGTAAGTGTTTTAACATTGTCCTCCTGGAAAGAAACATGTGACTTTATGGACAAAGCCCAGCAGAGAAAAATTCATGGACTCCATCAGTACTGACGTCTTTTGATAGAAAATGCATATGTTTCAGCTCTCCTGCTCTTTCTTGCCTAGGGCACAGACAGTGCACCATGCTTGCACAAACTGATATTTAGCTGCTGAAAATATCCTGATGTTCTAAATATGGCTTAGCATCCAACATAATATTCCATATGTTTAAATCTTCAGAGGATATGAAAAGAAAACTCACATGGCAAGAAAAATTGTGATTCTGCCATATCCTTAAGTTTACAGTATATTTTTTCTTTCTTAAAATGGGAGGACTTATCTTAAATATGTGGAAGGACTGAAAAAAGAAAAGTGTTGAAACATTGAGGTAAACTAGTAGACCTGACTTAAAGCTACTAACAGTACTTACAGCAATTTTGGAGCACTATTAACTAACTACAGTAAAACTATCTTTCAGTTATCCCTATCTCCGTGCCAGTGACTACCACTCTCTGCACCCTGCCATCGAGCCAATTCCTAATCCACCTCCCTGTCCACTCATCTATCCCACACCTTTGGAGCTTGCCCAGGAGGATGCTGTAAGGGACAGTGTCAAAAGCCTTACTGAAGTCCAGATAGATGAAATCCACTGCTCTGCCATCATCTATCCAGCCAGTCAATCCTTCATAGAAGGTGATCAGGTTAGTCAAGCAGGATTTCCCCTTGGTGAATCCATGCTGGCTGCTCCTGAGCACCTTCTTCTCCTCCATGTGTCTGGAGAGAGCAGMCARGAYGARCTGYTCCATCACTTTCCCAGGGATGGAGGTGAGGCTCACCGGCCTGTAGTTACTCGGGTCCTCCTTCTTGCCTTTTTTGAAGACTGGAGTGATGTTGGCTTTCTTCCAGTCCTCCGGCACCTCCCCCGTTCTCCAGGACCTTCCAAAGATGATGGTGAGTGGCTCRACTAGGACATCTGCCAGTTTCCTGCAACACTCTGGGGTGCATCCCATCAGGGCCCATGGATTTGTGGGTGTCGAGTCTCCCTAGATGCTCTCTGACCCACTCTTCCTCTACCCAGGGCAAGCCTACCTCTCTCTGGCTCTCTTCGTGTGTCCCTAGGGCCTGGGATTCTAGAGGGCTGCCCCTGACAAACACAGAAGCAAAGGCAGCATTCAGCAGCTCTGCTTTGTCCGTGATTTCCGTAACCAGGGTACCCACCCCGTTCACTAGTGGACCCACATTCTCCCTGACCTTCCTTTTGTTGTTGATATATTTGAAGAAGTTTTTCTTGTTACTCTTAACATCCCTTGCCAGATTTAGTTCCAAGCATGCATTGGCTTTCCTTGTAGCATCCCTGCATTCCCTGACAACGCTCCTGTATTTCTCCCAAGGGGCCTGTCCTTTCTTCCACATTCTGTATACTGCCTTTTTCTGCTGGAGTTTTTCCAGGAGCTCCCTGCTCATCCACGCAGGTCTCCTGCCCCCTCTGCCTGACTTCTTACACACAGGGATGCACTGTTGCGGGGCATGGAGGAAATGCCGCTTGAAAACTAACCAGCTCTCCTGGGCCCCTCTTCCTTCTAGAGCCCTAGTCCATGGGATCTTTCCCAGCAGGTCTCTGAAATCTTGGAGAAATCTACTGGATCTGGAGAGAATTGTTGGAGAAATCTACTGAATCTTGGAGAAATCTCTGAATCTTGGAGAAATCTACTGTGGCCTGTGCTTACACAGAAATTGTTATGGCAGAAATATTTTTTTTCTTTTTTGTTTTAATTGAACATGTGAAGAAAAGATGTAATGTCCACATAGATGAATTGCTTTCAAGTGCTTCAGGGCCACACGGTGTTTCATAGATGCAAAAATAGAAAGAACGTGAATTTGGCAACTTTTTTGAGCATACTGCTACTTTTCCATGTTTTGTTGGAGGATAAAAATGGGTAGTAGCTGTTCAAGTGGATACCTTGATGGTAAGATAAAGTGAAAATAGAATGTTCATTAGTGTCATGTTTCATTTTTCCTTAAATGTGACCGGACAAGAATTCAAACATGTAGAAAGCAGACTTTTTTCTTTTCTTTT
>NW_020455699.1:3388718-3414469 GCF_003342845.1 Nothoprocta perdicaria | reverse complement strand
TTTCTTTTCTTTTCTTTTCTTTTCTTTTCTTTTCTTTTCTTTTCTTTTCTTTTCTTTTCTTTTCTTTTCTTTTCTTTTCTTTTCTTTTCTTGACAAGGCAATAACAATAACATATTAATGTCCAAGATTTAAGTGTATTTGCTACAATTTAAGTGTAGCAAATAGAACGCTTTCAGAGGTTATTGTAGTTTATGATTTTTTGACCAAATATACTTAAAAAAAAAGCTTAATTTTTTTCCCAGATTTACAGACACAACCTTCATGACTGGTCTGCATGCTCATTTCAAATGGACAGTAATTTGAAAAGCTAAATTTCTGTGTTTGGTGGAAAGTGATATTTGCAGACTGCAACAGAGCAATCAAGGCAATAAACTGTGCAATCACTTCATCTGTGCTTTGGTTGCTACAAGGAACTCAAGAAAGGAGTATGCCTTTAGCCCTCCAAACCCCTGTTCTGTCTTTCTCTCCAATCACTTAATTCCATTSCCAAAAAAGGAAAGTTTTCAGATTTTTCTCTGCAACCTAGATCAAATTCACTTCCATCTTTCACACCCTTGAAATTTCTGAGTAAACATCTTCATACTGCTTTAATGCTTTAAAATATGCATATTTTAAGAAAAGACAATATGCTCCAATTCAGAACAACCTTCAATTTTTTTTTGTCCAGCACTTACTTTGCTAATGTTACTATATTCTTGTTCAAGGAGAAGAAATAATGGCAATCTGTGCAACCTGGATTTTGTGCTAATTAATTTCTTTGGAGTTCGTGTTTATTTATTTATTGTCAGTTTGTTTAAATTATTCTCCATGCTGTTTGAGCAGATACTTATTGTAATTTTCACATACAAGATAAGAAAGAATATTTCACAATGTATATGGGAGATGAAAGCGTTCTTTTGGATATATTATTCTTAGTTTTAAAAGGCATATCCATAAAGATTTTTAATATATGAATCACATATCCAAATACAGGAGAAATCTTTATTCTGAACCCACATTGGTTGACATGTTGACAAATACAGGATAAATATTTATTTTATATACATATTAATGATTAATCTTGATCTACTCACTGGGTCAGTGTCATTCAGTTCTTCATCATATATGTTGCATCTGTTTTAAATTTTTAAAATGGATTTACCCTTYAGATAGAAGGATAGATTATTAGATTCGTATTGAAATGTAAATCTCACAGTTAAGCAAGCTCATGCAGCTTTTGAAGCCCATTTATTTTAGGGATAAATCCAATATGTAAATAGAGAAATACAAAATTTAATTACTACTTATAAAATGGTCAGACAAACATAACATAAATCAAAAGCTAACCAACCATGGCTGTTATCATTATCACAAAGTGAACTGCAATCATTTGGAGATTGGATGTTTTTATGATTAATATAATTTGTACTGTCTGCTCTTCCTAAGTACTTTCACTGTGAAAATGACCACAGGAATGACCTCTTCTGGCAATTTAATAAGCAAGAGGAAGTCCTATTGCAAATTACTACCACATATATGAAATTGTGGTACCTCCTATCTTGAAGCATATGTTTGCCTGATTATTTGAAATAATAGTAAGAGTCTTCTTATGCAGTTTGAGTAATAATAATGGATCCCTGATTGCAATATAGATGTTAATTAAGTAAAGACCGAACTCTCTTCTGAGGTAACGTTACTGATACACARCAATATAAGGATACACGCTGACAGCAAGTCTGCTCAGAAAACAGTGTAACAGTGAAAAACACCTCTAAATCCAGATGTACATAGAAAAAAATCAGGTACATCCCTCCAGATGGGTTAGGAACAGAGCATTTGGGACTTACTGAAACTCAGTAAAATATATAACAAGCCTGATTAAGGGACAAATTGCCACCTTTGCTACAAGGGTTTCAGCTCTTTAACTGAGTATCGGTTATACCTTCTTAACTGCAGACCATGATTATAAAAAAGGCAAAAATCCTCCTGCCTTAGTAGGGGCACAATAATCATGAGGAACGAAGTGGATGGAAGTGTGTAAAGACCAGGCTGTTTGGTTCAGGAGTATCTAAGAGATATTCCTGTGATGTTAATTGATGACATTACAGTGTCTGCAGGGAAAAATAGTATGTTTCTCTGAGCTTATATTTGGAAAGTGATGCCTCACAGAGGTACTGAGCTGGATATCCCAACTCAGTATTTGAAGGAGAGCCTTGCTCCACCGTGACAGAGCTCACTGAGGACATCTGGGGGACCAAGAAATGCAGAGGGGTCTGAGATAACAGAGAGTAGGGTCCTACCTGGCTTCTGTACGCTTCTAACAAGTGATAGGAACCCCCAAAAGAGTGTTTTTGTTTTTGTTTTTGTTTTTGTTTTTGTTTTTGTTTTTGTTTTTTGTTTTTGTTTTTGTTTTTCCTCCACTGCGTTATCTTGCCTTGGTTAGGTAAATCACCAGCCACTGAAGTGACATCAAAGATCTTTACATAGCTGTAGTGCATTTTCCTAGTACATTTAGACTTGCTGAATAGTTAATTGCACCAAATTAGGAACTGCACCAAACCTGAATATTCATATAACATCAGCAAAGCAAACAAACAAAATTTTATRTTTGGAAGTCGAATACTTTTTTTTCTGAACAATTGACTACTGATTCAGAGCTGTTCTGAGTCATTGCATTCCCTCTTGCTTTTTGATTTCCTCATGACAATTGTCCTATTAAGACAAATACACATACTAATACMGTTAACAACCATGTTCATAAATTATTACAGACTAATAATTCCATCATTATACATACATTAACAATGCTATCATAGTATCAGTTTATCCCTTAAGAGAATAAAGTAAGGCTGTTGTCTTGTTTTAATGTTGAGACTAACAATAATCCTAAAGCCATCATTATCTATAATGTATTTAACAGCCAGATGTTTTATATCATCTTTGAAGTAATGATGCAAATTAGAGTACTGCTACCTTCATCCAAAAGTTAGCTCAAAGAAATATGTTGCTTAAAATGTTCTCTGGACTATGCATTTTTATTCTTTTTAATCTAAATGACATTCCCACATATGCGCTTATAAAGAATAATTTGGTAAATGAGATGAGTGGCTATGTCCTCAAATTAAAGTTTATAGTTCAACATATAACCACTAAGTTGCAATACTTTAAATGGAAAAGCTAGTAGAGTCATGAAAGCACAGAAGACTGTGCCACTTCAATGAAGCACATTTTCAAGTAGATAGCAAGCAACACCCTGGACTCTTCTGGGAAAAGTACCCCAGATAATAAGCCCAAGATTTGTAAGTCAAATGGAACAGTAGCGGAACATGATTCTTCAATCTAAGTGACATKAAATCTGTGTTCAGCAAGTTGGATCCCTTGGAGTGCCTTCAGGATTTTCAACAGTTTTCTGAAGGGGAAAGAATGTGCAAAACTAATGGCCGTGAAAAAGCAAGCTTAAAGAGTTACACTGAACTCAGTATCAGAAAAAAAATCACAAAAAGTGTAGTTCAACAAGCACTTGTATTCTCCAGGAGACTTTTGATTATGCAACAGATACTTTATTAGGACATAAACTAAGGTCTAAAATAAGGCAATAAGGTAAAAGCCCACTAGAATGATGTGTGGACCAAGCCTTGCCAAAACACCATGCAATTGTTTACCACATCCTCTGTTCTCACGTAGCATATAGCTTATTGTCAATGTCGATTTATATGCCATAATGATTCTCAAAGTGGAAAAGAAAGTACAACTGTAAATTCCACGAGCTTTCATCATTTTTGCTGTTCCAAATTAAAACGTCTGTAGTAGACAAGCAGATGACTGAGTGTCTGCAGAAACAGATATCTTTAATGCTCACCTCGAGGAACGTTACTGATATACACTCAGCTACGCACTGTTGTCCATCTGTGCCTCTGCGTTTCATGGGATTTTCATGCTGACTACTCCACAGCCAAGAAATCTGTTTTGATGTTTTGGTGAGAAAATACAAAGAGAAAAACATCTGCATATGCTAGCACAGGACAGAAAAGACTAATTTCTACTTAGATAGGAGAATAAAAAAAAGGCCCTGCTCTATTGTTTTCTTAATTATATGCTGAATTTTTGAAAATTTGAATTGATAATTAAATAGGTAAGTTTTATTAAGTTTACATAATTCCGGTTTCAAACTTYGCACTGCTACATCTATTAAGGTCAGAGAAAGGACATTGCAAACACAAAGATAGGAGATGAGGTCTCACATGTTAGTTATACAATGGCTAGCAAAACATCATGCTTTAAAATGCTTTGAAACACAGGACTTATAMAGAGCCCATACAAGAGGATAAAAAAAGAGATGTGAGCAACTACAATATTCARGATACAGTGGTCATATAAATATAGTAGTAGTGATAACAAAAGGAAGCAGGAGGAGGGAAGATCAAGAGAACTGATTTGTGAGGATGAGCTCGTACAACTGTGTCAAAATTCAAGAGAAAARTTTGTGATATTGTAATTTAGAGAGCACTGACTTTCAAAGGCCCAAGTGTGAATAACAAAATTATAATTTGGGAAACCTTGAGAAACATAAGCTGAAAATGGAAAAAATACCCTATTTGCCATATTGGAACTTTTCTGTTTGAATAAACAGAAAACTTCGGTAGCTGCTGCAAAATAAAACTGCTGCTTTATTTATGTAAGCACACATTTTTCTATTTCCTAATGTGAGGGACTGTCAAAAGTTTGACTCTTTCTTAATATAGAAACAGTTGCACTTGTCAATAGTAGATACACAATACAAACAACTTTTAGTTAAAAAAAAGAATTTGTTGAAATATTTAATTATCTGTTTAAAACTAGTATATAAGAGAGAGAATTCAGATTGCTTTTACCCACAAGCTTCAGTCCAACAGTATAAACAGTGATATAAGCTAATGTTCAGCAGATGAGCAGATCTGTCATTAAATTAATATTTAATATTGAAACAGAATAAATATATAAACATAGAATATTTATATGCAGAATAAAGGCAACAGCAAACATTTTATAAATATTAATTTAACATAGAATAATAGGAGATGTGACCAAAAAATCTACTAGTGCTGACAAATGAACCAAAAAAAAAAAAAATCCAGTGATTAGTTTTATTGTCAGTTTTATTAATGATGAGAATAGAACAAATAAGAAAAACTACAGAAGTCAAGCAATRTGAAGGACTGGCATTTTAAAATGCCCATTATCTTATATAGCAGCTTAAATCAGAATGAAACTCAACAAAAATAGAACAAGAAAACTCATTCTTTGTCAGCTCTCTTAGCTATTAGATCAATACATCTGAAAAACGAGCCATTGACGATATTTTTTAAAACACATTGTAAAAAGTAAATCTCATCATAGCACAGTGCTTGTCAATTTATTATGCAACATGATCTTGGTGTGAGCAAAACAAACAGAAAAATGCACACACACAAAAAGGAAATAGATCTCTTTTTAATTATATGTGTTCATATGCTCATATATTTCATCACAAGCATAGACTTCATGTCTCAATAGGAGAGATAAATAGGCATATATAGACTATATTTGTCTCTGTATAGGCAAATAGACTCAATAGGACATAGAGTGAAATATAGAAAATAGACTTTCTTACCTAGTGAATAATGGCTGTATATGGAACAAATTTCTGTGGAAAGGARCTTAAGCAGTTTATTCATGAGATCAAGAGATCTCGATTTGTTTCTGGAGGAGGAGATCTAGAACRCAGAAATGTTGAGGAAACATGAAAATGTGCAAAGGTGAGTCTATTTGCCTCTAGAGGCAAATATAGACTTCATTCAGGATACTCTTCTGTATGTATTAGCGTATTTCAGGCATTACACAGAATTGTTTGAAGTCGGAGGAAGGGCAAAAGGATGATTGCTAAAGAAAGCTTTGCATTTTGGTCATCCCAGAGGACAGGAAAAAAATACAGTCCAACCCAGCTCAAACCCAGACTGAAAACCTCAGGCTATAAAAGCATTGACTCTTCCGGCACATTTAGCTTGGTCTCAAAACTTCCTGATTGTTACCATAAAGTATTTGGAATCAAGGTTTTCAAGGTACTGAAAATTTTATAATGCTTTCTCTTTCTTTCTGTCTGTCTATCTGTGAGTTTTAATTTTATTAAATAAAGCATACATTTTGCTTGAATGCATACATCATACCTTTTGTGGACTTATGTATAATAGCTTTAGATAAGAAAAAAATAAGATGTGTATAATTAAAAAATCATGATGTTCAAACAGATGCTTTTTTCTAGAGTTCACTTGTCCACTGGTCTTTTCATCATGACCATTTTTCATATGATAGGAAATATGTCTTTTTAGAGTTATATAATATATTTAATAAGGAAGCAGATAAGTTTTCATTTAAATAGCTGCAGTAAATAAGTGTTTATAGTGGCAGATGCTTTACCTTGGCATTATCGTTTTCTTAAATTTCTTCTGCCACCAATAAGAACAAGTTATTCACATATTCATCTGGCAAGTGTTAGAAAAACAGGATGCTGACAACAGAAGAAGTAGCTGTAGGAATGGAATTATCTTTTTATTGGATTATTCATATCTCAGTTAAGCTCCCCCTAAAGTAATTAAAGAGTAAGGCATTCATCTGAAGGATAAATCATTCCTGCAAAATAGCAAGATGAGAGCAGAAGGAGAGAGGAGGGGGTGAGAACTCTGTGACTAGATAAATTGTTTGAAATATTTTTTTTCTATTATGCATTAGGTGTTGAAAAGGATTATGGAAATGTGATGGGATAGAGACGAGTGCTCTGTTCTTGTGTCGAATGACTTTCAGGACAGCAGTTAATTGAACTGTTTATCACATATGAAGGTCTCACAAAATGTGGCTGTCAGAAGACTTCAGAATAGAGTGAATTTCATGCTAAAATAGAAACAGACCCTTAYCTTCATTTGTGTATATATAAATATATATATATTTAAATTCTAACATCATTATTTAATCTCAAAGGAGAAATACTTGTCTTGGTTATGACAGCACTGTTGAAATCAGCAACTCATCCACTCTGTAGTGGATTTCCCTTAGCAGCATTATATAATGTTTGGGAAAAATATTACAGTGCATATTGCTGTGTAGGGGGTAAGAAAAGAAAGTAAGACAAACTAATTTTCTATTTAAAAGAAAGTTAAATTAATGGGTTACAGAATTGTGCTTCCTCAAATCAAATCAACCTCACTGAAAACTTCATCAAATATTGAGACAATAGGGCTCTGCTCTGAGTGCTCCTCCTAAGAGCTGATTCCAAATCCCAAGGRAAATTATTGATATAAGGAGGCATACCTTTTTGTTTTCTCAGGATTTGCTCAATGTGCTGCTACCTTGGCAAGTGTCCTGCTGAAGGGACAAATTCAGTAAGGACGAGAAATAATTAACTTGGAGCTTTGCCTTTCCCTCACCTAAACAATTTCTAACTGCAGTGCCTTTTGGTAATTTCTGACAATTAATATTTTCTCAAAAGTTTTCCCTAAGGTGGACAGTATCAAGAGATGCTTAGAGTAGGATTTAGTGATGAAAGGACCTTTAGCGATGAAGGTCTTGTGTTGGACACTTCATTTCAGGGGGAAAAATGTTGCTAGCAAACACTCAAGCATTGGTGCCTGATTTCTTGCACCAAAACAGCCTGGACCCCAATCCTGTCCATGCATCCTAAATAATATCTGTGAAGAATAAAGTTCTTGGTCCCCCTGAGACTCATGCTGTAATCTAGGAAGATCTGTGTTCCCTTAGCTTGTGAAGATGGGGACGGTATAGCTATAGCTCTCAAGAGACATAAATTACTCTCCAATACTCATTTTCACATGCATATCCAGTTTTGCCTGCAATGAATACGTATGTACAGTTTCTAAAATAAGAACTTTGTGCAGTTCAGGTAGTTTTATTTCCAAAGATAGGAATTTCCTCTTGGTATACATTAAAATTTAAGAGATTTTTCTTTTTCTAAGAATACTTCAATTTTCTCTCCTCTCTACACAGCACACTGATTGCTTTTATTATTTTTTTTTTTGAATGTACATGTACATGAAACTCTGCAGCTTTACAGGGTAAGCAGTAAACATACTGAACTAAAGCCTAATGACACTCTGATTTAGACCTTTTCACAGGAAATTATATTTTATTTAGGTTGTATTTGGGGGTCATCTCTTAGCAGATTTTTTAATAAAATAAACCACATTTTCAAATATCTTAATTTTTATAACACGTCTGTGCCTAGCTACCTTCTGTTCACTGCTGATGATTTCTGAAAAGCARCTAATACCTCAAGTGTGGAAGCAGAGGCAGCAAACTGCTTTGTGTCTGCTTATGGACTTAAAGACAGTCTTGTCACTGAGTTAAACAAACATTCWTCTAAGAAACTACAGGTCACAAAAAGGCACAGTTTCTAGGTTATGTCTAGAAACCTTGGCAGAAGATGTCTGAGACAGGCAAGTCCTTTTATTTTCAAATACTTTGTCTAATTRAAAGCTGAATCAGCAAGAAAACCTAATCAAAGAAAGAAGCATTAGCCCCCATGACCTTTACTAAGTTCATCATCTTTTTTAGCTCAATATCATGAGGTGCTATTATGAAGTCYTTAACTGTTGTATTTGTAAATTTGCACAAACAGAGGTTTGGAGGCAGGTATGGAGAATGTAACAGAGGCATCAGGGCAAGAACGAGCTAAACTTACAGACAGCAGATGCCATCTTTGCCATGTGTGTTCTCTTCCTGTGTGCTTACTGATAGTAAACGTCAGACCAGTATCCATTTTCARGTTTAAAAGGCATTTTCATAAAAAGCTTTCATGAATAAAGATGTTTCTGCTTTCTGCTATAAGCAATGACCCAGCAAACTGCTGAGTGCATTCAACTCTCAGTTACTTTCACTGTTCAGGAAAGGCCAACCTGAAGAAGTAATTCTGAAATACTCCATAAGATGATTTTTTTTGTCTGTTTATTCTGTGATTAATAAAATGAAGAGCAACTGCTAGTCCTTTTGGTTGAAGACCTTTTTTTATTGTTATTAGAGTGGATTTAAAACTATATAGAACAACCTAAGAAGGAAGTGGCTTTCTGTTGCTAAAAGGCCTAAACGGCTTTAAATATTACTAGGAGTAAATATTCAGTTCAATTGGAACTAATCTTTTTCCATTTTAATCACATAAGTATTTATCTGTCCTGTTTTTCAGTAATTTTTTTTTCTAGAAAACTCTGCAATCTGTTATCTAACAAGTGCCAAACTCCCTTAACTCCCACAAAGCTCCAACTACTTTTTTCTCAACTATGTTCTYACTTACAAAATTAAAGCTGGTTGTTGAGCTGATCTACAGGACTTACTATGCTTAAATTGTCACATGAAGACATAAGAAGGTGAGAGATCCACATTGCCCCCAGCTTTGTTGAGCTGGGGGCTTTTTATATCAAGCGCTTGAAGACAGTCATATGGAGCTTGACTCCTTTGCTCATCACAGCAGTTACTAGCAGGGTGTATGCAGAGTTGTGCAGTCAATAAACAGAATGCTGTCAAAAGGACATCTCTATCTAGTCCATAATAATTGAGATTCCTGTTGCTTTTAGGAAGACGAAATCTTTCCTGTAATCTCCCATGCTTCCTATGGTTCCCTGCTCACTATATTTCACACTCTGTACCATTCATGTTTCCATTTCATTTTTAACTGGTGTGGTTGGATGAAAATACACATCAAAAAATCACTTTTTCCAATAAGAGAGGATTTCTGTAATATTATGATATTTAACTTCCTTATGCAATTACAAGTTAGTCACAGAAATATTGAAAAAAATGTCTCAAGTCCCCAAGGATTAAACATGTAGGATATTGTAAGGTAAGGTAATTGAGAGTTTTAATCATTTTAAAGTGCTTCATCTTTGAAGCTTTTACCATCTTGGTGACCTTTGCTTCAATTCTCTCCCCTGAGAGAATTCTCTCCCCCCTGAACTAATACATCCCTGTCTCACGGTGCGACCCTGGCAGCTTGTGCTTGACATCGAGTCAACAGCCCCACACGTAGCCTGGGTGCATCTCAAGAAACTGTCAGCTGCCAAAGTGCCAGCAGCCTTTCCTCTCCATTTTGGGTAATTCTGGGAAGTTGCAATAACCTGCTTCAGTGATCCCTCTCTGAAATGAAAGTGCCTCAAGTTTGCTCAGGAATCCCAGGCAGAGATGACACTCAGGAGCTTTGTTACGACCATCAGGTACTGCATTTCAACCCTGGTGGATTGGCTTTTCTAGCAATGCTTCTTAGCTGTCTATACCTAAAATTTACAAGAAGGATATCCTCGCTCAGCAGAGCCCAATTTCTGTCAATGCTACAACTGCCTTATAAAAAGCCTAGCACCTTTACGCTGTGCTAGCTGGCTGGAAAGGATGTGATTTGAGCCCATTTAACATTCCTCACAGAGAAGCCAAGCAAGGCTGGTCTTCCATCTACAATTCTATTACATGTGCAGTTTAATTTAACAGGTAGTAATCTTTCTGTGGTGTGTTTGTCTGCCCACATCGCTGTGTTGTTTGTTTCCAGGTTGAATTGCTAATATTGATTTTATACTGTTTTGTCTAGTGATTTTTCTTTTAAAACCCACTTAATATGATTTATGATCTTCCCTCTTCTGCCACAAATCCGGCTGGAGGAGACTTAGTCTATCAGTAAAAAAATTATCTGAAACGCTATCTCCAAAGCTCTCCACCTCACATTTCTCCACCATGCATTCAAGATGGGCTTTGGGTTTTTGCATGCTGCCTGCTCTTGCTCCTGTCACTTCCAATTTAACTGCTTTATCTCTGCTTGCACACACTCTCCTTTACTCTGCTCCTCTCAGTTTTCCAGGATAAGCTCTCCTGCAGCAGGTGGGCTGTCCTGTACTGCCTTTTTCAGTGTTTGCCACAGCTGCAACTTGGGAAATGTCTAAGCCTTTAACTGTCAGAAGTGGTTGTTAGTCTGGGTTGGTTTCTCACCTGCATCATCAGAAACAAACTCTCAAAATCCTGGGGAGGCATGATTTGAACCAGCACTTGGGAGCAGTTTTCCARGCGTGTCTAAAGAAATCAAGTTACRTGAGGTTTGATTTGCTTTTGTGATAYGAAACTGCAGAGCCATGCGATTCATCAACAAGCAGACAGTTTGTCCTCCCATGTGCACTTTACAGTTTCAAAACCTAAAATGGCAAAAGAGCAAGCTATGTTGAAGGCAAAGGAATTTTTGTGGTTTTCGTCAATRGAAAATCTTGTTTATGGTTTATATTTTGAGAGCTATAACAAAGAAAAGAAGGCTTGTATCTTTCAGTCATGACATATTACTCTATAAAGCACTAAACCTTATAAAATGCTGAAAAATAATAATGCTTCTCTTTTTTTTAAAGATGAAAATATAACAGAAGAATCAACTGATCTTTGCCTTGCTCAAAGCTGATTTTTGGACAGAGACCTGGGCTAACAATAAAATACTTATATTATCTCAGGCACGATGGAAGCAAACAGGTTCACCTGCATTCCATTATCAATAAATTCAGAAATCATTAAAAGTGTTAACCACAATGTTCAAGCAGTCTTACCCTACTGCAACAGTGATAATGGTGTTAAAGGAGATGAACAGAATATACAAGAACAGGCAAATCTTATTTGCCATTAGTTTAACAAAGCAGAAATGGCAGGTGTTGCTAAATCAATGGATTATACTAAAATAGCTGTATTTGACAAGCTTACTGCTAAGATTATGGCTGACATTATGGCTGTTGGGTTCCTTTAACTTTTTTAACACTGACAATTGCCTCCTTTTTTGCCCTAGTTCATATCGAAATAATCAAAAGCAGATTTTATCCCAGAGACATTCAAGGAGTAATTTCCTTTTAACAATGAGTCCAAATGAAATAATTCCTTGTAGCTAAGTTTGTTTGATTGGTCCAGCTAGATATGTTTTAAGGCACATGCTAATGAATCTGATGGTGCTTTATGCCTTTGGCTTTGTGTTTGGGTAGAGTTATGTTTGGATGGCCTGTGTGCAGTAATTGCTCAGCCAGTGGCTGCTCCAAACTGCAGATGCTTGAGCATTCCTGCATGCCGTAGACTGAAATACTTTTCCTGTGAAATGGGCACAACGTTTGGACTCTCCATGGAAGGGAAGAGGTCATAGACAGTACTGAGGAGCCCACTGACCCAGAGTCTTATGGACTGCTTAAAATTAAACAGGCACTTTGCCTCCACTGGGCTAGGGAGGCCTGATGGGTCTCTCATCTCAACTATTAAGTTGCTACATTTGTTCAGATATGTAATTTAGCTGTGCTTCCTGCTTTGTGTCTGTCCATCCTGACAAATTGAAGAGCTCRTGTATCATGCAGTTCATTTTCACAGACTTCTAGCTATGGTTTCCTCATGGAAATACTATTCACTCCTCCCAAATAATTACATTCTGTTTTAAACTCCATAAATATRCAGTATTGCAGACTGGTTATATTTCATATCTCCTGAAGCTATATAAAGCTCATATCTTCTGGAGATTGTGAAGTGAGCAAGACAGTCAGAAGCACCACCAATTGTTCACTGCTTAGGAAGAGCAGAATAACTCACAGCTATCTTGGCAAGAGCACATAGAAGCTGATTTTTATGTGGGACTAGAAGGAAAAAAGAAAAGCATTCAACATCTCTTATCCATGAATTCTAGCCAAAATATCATGTTTGCTTGGCTCAGTATGCTCTCTAATTTTATTCTAGGCAATAATATTTCAAGGCATATTCTGTACAGAAAATGGTATGTGCCAGTGAGTACAATACATGCACTTTGTGTCTACTGTGGACATTCTTAAGGAGAAAAAAAAAAAAAAAAGAGTTAATTAATTTGCATTAGCACAACTGTATAGAATGGTTTCATCCCTCAGATCCAAAATACAATACTTACTTGACATAATATCTCTGAAATCACTGCAGGCATTTTATTGCTCTTATGCAAATTCCAAATACAGAGGGTGAATTTTGCACACATCAAGATCTTTTTGACTGTCATCTTGCATTCAAGATGACAAGGCTAAAACAAATGCAGTACCAGGAGTGGTGTTGCATGGGTAATGTTTCTAAAAGATTAATTATTCTTGAATAATTCATTCAGTGCATGTGTCAAACAAAAATATATCTTGAAGGAGCAGGCAAGCAAAGGTCTTTTCCCACTTACACCACTATCTCCTCTACATGATAGGCACTGCAGAAGAAAGCTTATCTCTTGTCCCTTTGGGATACCAAGGGATTGGCTTTTTGTTGGACAGCTGCCCTTAGAAAGGGTCTGACAGGTCCTCATGTRGCAGCCCATAGTCCTGGGGCCTGGGGCCTGTCTCATCCCTTGCCTCCCTCAACATTTAGATCAGGCTGCATGGTAAATCTCATGGAAAGGGTTTGCTAGGGCAGAGGGAGCATTTGTCTGCAATGCTAGAGGTGCCCGAAGGGATGTGGCTGCAAGATAGCTCATGCCACCACTAGAGATGCTTGGAAAAGCTGAGTGCCCTGAAAAGTGCGTTAATGTACCACTAATCTTGATCACATRCACTCGCTACCCGCTACTAGGATCACACGCTGACAACTCCTGGGGTGTGCTACACCACCCTGCAACCCCCATTGCAAGAAGTACTGCTATTCCTAGCCTGACGCATCCCAAGACTCTCAGAAATGCATTGATAAACTCGGAATCTCATTTGCCCAGGAAATTAAGCATTTAGAAGGCTATCTGTAAACACTTTTGCCTGCTTTCCTGCACCAAGTGATGATGTATAAATCTAATACATTTTTATAAAGTGGATCTGCACCATACAGCTGATGACYTTCTACAAGTAGCAAATGCAAAAAGTCCATTTTTTAGAGCCATATCCCAATGTCCCTATAGGATAAAGATCAAGAAATCCCAGAACATTAATTATTACTGTTTATACACCAAGAGCCATTTCTTACAGACTACATGCTTCTAACTCACAGAAAAGGGAAAAAAAAAAACGAAGATTGATGGTTTTATACTGTAAGTACTATCACCATAACTGCAACTGTCTCTAAAGTATTCAAGTAATTACAGATTGGCTATATGATATATCAGTTTTAAATGCTAATCTGCTCACATCCTTCAAGCATCTCAATCTCTAATAAATATAGTACAAACAGATCAAGAGCCCGCATGCATCCCAGCAAGATTACAACCACTCTTAATTCAGTCCTGCTGACCTTCCAGTGGTGAGCTTAAAACAGCTGAAAAATGAACCCTTCAGTGATAAGGCTTACTGTCATTAAAATTTAATTGTCCCTGGTGTTGTTGCGATAAAAGGCCTCACCTTGTCAATGCTTCCACTAGTTTTGGTAGCACCAATAAGCAGAATGCTTTATCAGCTCTGACAGTCATGCCTGAGAGCAAGGATTTAAAACAAACTAGCTAAAAGAACAGTAATGACCTAGCTGCTATTAAAAAAGGAAAATTTACTTTAATTTTTCTTAACCAGTCTTCTAAGATTTGCAGTTTAATTGTTCCAAATACTTTGCAGGGGAAGTTCAAAACACAATAACTTATTCATGCAGGAATTTGCATTAAACTTGCATTAAACACACAAACAAGAAAAAAATCAAACCAGAGTGCCAGTGACTATTTCCTATGACAAGTAAACATCACAGGTGGCAACTGACTCAGTGGCATACTGAAAAGCATCATCCTGCTAAAAAGTATGGAAATGAACGCACACTGTTTAACTTTTAAGTGGAGATTAGTGGTAAGTTATATTTATGCTTCAGAAATGTTAGTGAGGTTAAACTATCCAAGTACTAATTCAGTCAAAAAAAAATATTGAAGAGAGTGATACACTAAATTTACTTAACTTCTCACAAGAAAGCTAGAAATGAGCAGAGGGAAGATCCTGAAATCTCTTTGCAGAAGACATTTTGGATAGAGGACTTCTACATGTTATGTATTTTTTACTTTTCCTTCTTAGAGCAAAATTCTGTTTTACAATGTGCTAATGSTTCATATTAACTTCAATTAGCAGAGCAAGGCCAGGTTTATAAAAGGCCATGCCAGGACTTCCTGACGAGGACAGATAGGAATAGAAGAGCAGATTGCTTAGGAAAATTAATCCAAATAAAATAAAGGTTTCTTTTTTTAATGATGATTATGTCATGTATGAGTTGCATGAAGAATAAATGGCTAGCTAGCGGTTGTGAGTTTAATAAGATGCAAACATGGACTCTTTTGTGACCTACGATCTATAAAGTGCTGCACTGGTCTCAGAAATGTAGTTAGAAGCAGAAAGGTTCTTTGTCCTGRAAGAACTGTGCTGAGAGATACCTAGAAGGGGATGAAAGTGAAGTCTTGGAGTGGGCAGAAAGCCACCTCTGTCATCTGACTGCCTTGACATTGAAGTTTCCATCCTGACAGTGGAAAGAGAAAGGAGATGGAGGAAAGAAAAAAGTCTTCATTGCCCATTCTGCACTCCCCACCTGCCAGGCCCTGTGTAGCCTACTTCAACCAAGAGGAAATCTCACTGTGAAAAAACATTCCATTATTGCTATTCCATATGAGCAGCTTCCAATTTGATAATGAAGAATTTGACTCTCTCTCCTGGTAGTCCAGACACCTAGCAATTTGCAAATTTTAAATAAAAAATGAGTTTAATGTGAATATCAACAAACATGGTATGTGCATTTTGCTGAGATTGTTTGTCGTGTTGCAGATAACCCCTTTTGGTGTCTACATGTAAGAGCAAGTGTAGAGCACCTGAAAGTTCAAACTTGCTTTTCCACTATTGTAGGTCAATTTGGGGACTAGTGGAAATGCAGTSTGTAACGGATGTACGAGTATGGTTTCTCTATCTAGATGTATTTAGCAAATGAGTATCCTGAATTGTTAGTCTTACACTGACTCTTGTCAAATTTCAGCTGGAAAGATTTGAAAAAATAATGCTTATCATTGAAACAGAAAAACAATCTTCTGATGCACTGATTTCTGAAATTAAAATTCCTTAAAGATGGGCAAAAAGGCAATCAGAAAAAAAAAAAAACAGAAGAAATATTGACAAATGCAGACTGTCASAGGAGAACATTATGTTCTTCAGGTATGTATCTATAATAAGAGAGAATTTTAAAAGTACATCCAACTTACCATATCCTATAAGGCTCAACCAGCTGAGCCCAAAAGCAGTATAAAGGCAAATACAGAAGAAAAGACAACAGTAAATAAATAGAGATGAGATCAAGATTGCTACTGGCTGAACCAGCATTTCCAGCGAGAAACACCCCTTCCTGATCCTAGCCAGGGTACATGACCACGTGTAGACATCAGAGTGCCAATACTTAAGTAATTCGTAAATATCTTTAAAAGATAACTGGAATAACGGATTTTCATCTTAAAAAAAAAAAGAAAAAAAAGGAAAGAGATATCTAACCACATCTGTAACATTAGGTTCAAGCCTTCAATCAAGTTCCCTTTCCTCCGCTTCCCCAACTTTTCACAATTAGTGGGCTCCTTAGTAGTTCCAGTAGGATATGAAATGGAGAATGAAGGTCAGCCTAGGCAAGCTTCCTTTCATAAAGATCATGAATATAATCTGTGGCTTCTTCATTTTCTGTCCCTCAGGTGTGTCTTTGCACAAGCTGAAACTCTTCAAAATATGTAAGTGTTGTCCCACCTGGCCAACAGAAGGTCATAACTCCAGTCCTCAGGGCTGCCGTGGAGCCAGTTCATAGCCAAGACAGGCTGAGCAGATGCTCCTCTTGGTGGCATCTCCTACCCAAGCTTTGCCTGAAAAATTCTATCTGAGCAGTACTGTAATGTACAKTTGCAGAAAAAAACCCTACATCACTGCCACAGGCACCACCTGAACATATTAATTCCCCAAAGTAAGATTCATGCATTCAAAAGACGCTGCCACTATAGCAATTTCTTTTGACTTTACTTCTTCCTGAAATGATAAGTTTTGCCTTCAGACCTACAATTTATATGCTCTAAAGGATCACTAAACAATAAAAAGCAAAGCTATATACACGAGGAATTATGCATGCATGCAAAGACATGATAATTCATCTGAGTTGGAACAACCTCCTTACTACCTAAAACACATTTTTTTCCAAAGTCATATCAGATTTGTCATGTTAAAYTGTGAGATCACTTTTATCACTAAAGAAGTACAAAATAATAGAATCTTGGTTCAAGTCACAATATTGCTAATGCACTCTCTCTATTCATATTCATTTAGACCAAAAACTGCAACATTATAAACATAAATGAATCTGTAGAAGAGTACATTATCTACTACTCCATGCAAATGAGGAAAAATTATTAATAAAAACTCAAAATCCAGATTGCCCATCAATCTACACACCAGACACTGACTCAAACASTTATTTTACATAGAAAAGTTCCAGATCTGGGTCCAAATTTATGATCATGTTAATAAATTRCCTAAAGAAAAGATCTATTTTTTATGTATGTGTGTGGCAGGTTTGATCCTCTCAGTACTCATTCGTATGCTCTTCTTACCTATCCATATATCTTCACCTAGCATAGAAAAATGTACTGCCCCACTACCTATGAGCACATCTACTGACAAAGAGAAGAATATATTCCAGCAGTTGGTTTAACAGTATTTTGATATTTTACATTTGGCAAAATTTTTACAAAAGTTTTTCTTGGGCACTCTAAAACTGCATATTAAAAGCATCCTGAAGTGCGCAGTCTGTCATATCCCACAACATACTTCCTGAGATGTATTTCTGAGGCTTGTCTAACCGCACTTTCAGGTTTGTCAATGTTCAGTACATTGTCAGGAGACCAAACAATATGTTCCTTAACTCCTCCACAGACATTCATAGAGATTGACTTTCTTGCAGTAAATATAGTTAATATGTTCAGCTTTTAATGTCTGTAGCAGATGTTCTGTGAGGACCATGCCTAGGAGAAATGGTAAGAGATAGGACATGAAGGAGAAAATATGGGAAACTCAGTTCACAGACACATTGTTAAAAAAAAAAAAAAAAATACAATTTCAGTGTATTATCTTCACTCATCACTCTTTCTCCCCTTATGTAAAGGTCAGGATTTGCCTTCTTCAACTGTTAAAAATTTGTAATGTTGTATCATCACAAATCTTTCTTCTGCTTGCCTTTATATTCTCAAAAAAAAAAAAAAAAAAAAAAAAAAAAAGATGAATAATGCTTTTCAGAGCAGGTGTTATTCTTTGTTTGAATTAGCTTCACAACATACAAAGCTCATTGGCTGACAATTAGGAAAAAATATTTTTAATATATAAATGCTTCCATTTATTGTTCCTATTACTGGCTAGATGTTGGAACTGTTGGCAGCTTTAAAATCCTTCCTAAACAATTGAGAGGGCCAGCGGAAATTATAATGGCCTTAATAACATTACTGCATTATTACTCGTTATCTGAGGAAATGCTAATCTGCTGTTTTGAATTTGCYGTGGGAGCAGCTGTGGGGTCTCTCTCACCCACACACCCCTCAAAATGCATGCCACACTCTCAGCACAGTGTGCCCACTTACAGAGAGACAGTTAAGCTGCTTTTTCTTTTGAAGTATGTGATTACAAGAAGATTTAACTGCTCCTTTAATGAGATCCAGCATTCCCACTGGTATTTTGTTATCATCACCCTTTGGCAAAAAAATAAAGAAGGCAGCAGTCTGGTAAGCAGGTGAAGCAGGTTCAGTTCAGCCGCTGAACCTCTCTGTGCATCCTCAACTRCGCACCCACAGCACAGTCCTGTCACCAGTGAAGAGAAGCAGAYAGAAGGAGAACACTCTGCTCAAGCTGAGAAAGGCACTAGGAAGCTGCACTTTCCTTCAATTTGTGCTTTCCTACAATATATCTTCAGCTTGTGATTGGAGGCACATGTGGCCAATTTTAGGCTTTTGCTGAAGGCTGTCGACTTGGCTTGCTCACACAAACGCTGATTTGTAGAGTCTGTGGAAACCCCTGTTTTCCTTCTCCCTGGATTTGTGCTACCTTGGCACACGTGGCAGTCACCTCTATGAACACCCCCATCCTGTTCCTCCTGCCTGTGGTTAGCAACCTCCGAGGGAGCACCCGGCTCACACGCATTGCCATCAACTCCAGTTAACTGAAAATGATGCAGTTTGTGTTGCTCTTCTTCCCATGGAAATCCTTGGGTCTGGTCCTCTCCACTGCTTTCTGCCCTAAGACACTTTGGCTGTTCCTTTGCTTGGCTGAACAAGAGTTCTTGCAAAACCTACATTCAGACAAATTAATTCACAGGCCATTAAAATTAAAAAAGAAAAAAGAAAAGTCTTTTCAAGTGGATCAGTTTGTTGGGTTTTAAGCTAAGTAGCTCCTCATGTGCTTTCCTGCATTGGAGTGGAGGTAAGCCAGTGCCAGAGARGTTTCCTTGCCAAGGCCCCAAGTCTTGGTTAGATCCTAATTTCTGTAGCACTGCTGTTATAAAACCAAGTAATAACGTATTTAACAATAACAGGAATTTAGCAAAATGCACTTTATGATGTATCACATAAAATAACCTTGTAGAGATTTAAGAATATTTGTTCCCAGCTAACCCTACAGATCAGGCAGCATGGTTGATCAACATACGTAATATTTAAAAAAAAAATGAAGAATATAGTTAAAAATAATGTTAGGAAATGCATCTAAAATGCAAAAACTGTTTAAAATCAGAAACCTAAACAATCAAGAACATTTAAGACATATTTCTTTACTGTAAATTGTGCCAAGAAAACTAATAGGAAGAGAATCAGCAATTTTCTTCAGGTATTTTTTCACATATGTACATTGACATACAAATGCCAGGTTCTTCTAGGCAGAATAGCATCTAATTTCTCTTGTAGTTAACAGAAGTAAAGCATTTAATTTCACTTTGAAATCTGGACAGATTAGAAAAATAAGGTCCAGCCTTTGAAAAATGCCAAATGCCTCTTGGGATATACTTATTTTAGCAGCTGGCAGAGCAGTGAATGTGTRGCTGGAAACTTAGCAGATGTGGTGGACTTTAATTGTGGTGTTGCAGATAAAGGGTTAGAGCTATGAGTTAACGTCAGTCAGCTATTATACTAATCCATTATTTAAAGTTTTAATCCTAAAAGATGGGTAGGGTGTAATTTGTGCCCTTTCCAATAGTGCACTTCATATTTCAACATTGTATTTCCGAGCAGSTGTAATAAATAACAGAAGCAAATATCACGGGATCCTGGTTGTTCAGATTCATTCATGTCCATCATCCTAGGACCAGATTTCTAATGGATGTTATTATACGAACATCAAACATCAGTTAACATAAAACTTTGACTATATTTTGCATGATTCCCTGGTGTTATTGAAGACAGCTGATGCCTGGCATTAAGCACTTGTTCCCAGAAGAATTTCAGCACATTAGAGGTGTTCCAGTGTCTGTCTACACATTGAGCAGAGGAATGTGTCCTGGAGCAGTGTTTTTTTCCAATAAGCTGGAAAGAGTTTCCATCAACTCTGGAGAATGAAGAGAACAAATTCCTTATTTTCTTCTGTCCTGAAAAGCTGAGAGAAACGTTAGTGTCCACAGTAGTAGGTGGATCAGGCTTCTCACTCATCATGGATAGTGTTTTATTTTGTGCTAAAGAAAACATCCCTTTTATTTCTATTTCCATGAAGAAATATTAAATACATATATCTTTCTTTCATGATACTTGGGGCAATGGCTTAAATCTGATTTCTTTTTCTGTCTGATATTTACTTTCCTTGGCCAAAGGATCATTTTAAATGTTGCCTAGGGACCCACATAAAATTGATCAAATGATAAAAAAATTAATGTTTTGCATGCAATTAGTCATCTTGAAAGGAAAAATATGCCTCATACTAAATGTCTAATACTGTGTAACTGTTCGGGGATGCCATTAACACCCTTTCTATGTCTGTGGTTGTAGCCAATTAGATTATCTGTGGTCTTCATTTACATAGTTTACAAATGCAAAAGAATAAATTTATGTTCAGTTGATATGGAGTGGTAACTTAACTAAAAATGACTTTTCAAAACCTGGTTCTGGGATGTAATTGCCATTTTACACACTAGYACCATCTGGTAGAATGATAGGGATCTCTTAATCTCCACATACTTCTTGGATTAAATACGATTATTATTGAAAAACTAGCACGGTTTTCAAAATGAAAATGAAGGAAAAGACAAAACCCAAGMAACAGTCAGCAGAATAAAAATCATGAAAAAGACTTCAATCATCTGCCAATTAAACAGTGTCGTGTGGTGTCAGTTCGCTTTATTACCAACATGTTCCTTTCAACTTCCTATGCAGAGATGTAGAGGAATCTTCTTCTCTATATAAATAGAAGACCTTTGATCCTGAATTGGCTTCCTTGCTGAAAATATCAAACAAATGTAGTATCCATACAATCAGCAAGCTGATCAATACAGCTCATATATTCTTAATTTCTCCTCTCTTGCTTTCACTTAAATTGTCTTTATGACTTTTCATCCCTCACTTTTGGAGAAGGCTGCCACTTGCACTTTTGCAAAGTGTGTAGTACTACTTTTGCCAAACCTTCTCCCCAGTCTGTYGTGTAAATATGCCTGGTTGCTTTGGAAATATGGATAGAGTTATATTTGAAAGACTGGTGCAAGACTACTGTTATGCAATACACAAAACTGGGATTTTAACTGAAATGAGTTCTGCTATATGAAAGAGGGAGGAAATGCTGGAGCAAAGATTGTCTGAAAAATATCATTGCTAGGGGAGTCCTCTGTCCTGAGAACTAAATGTCCAATTGCACAGTTTCATAAATAGATTTATTTTTCAATATTTATCAACATGCCATCATAATTCTATTTCAGTCTTAACCTGGGGGGTATATTCCTTGCTCAAAAAATAATTAAGTTTGTACATAAAATAAGTTTGCAGCAGCATATAAAAATACTGATTACTAAGTGCTTTAACACTGTACAGCATAGACTGTGCCTCTCTTGTTCRTATTCAAGACCTGTTATTTTCTGAGAGCTTAATTTTCTGCTTGGGAATTACAGAAACAACCAACACCAAAATACAGAAGGTAGAGACTCTGTGTGCCAGATACCCAATTCACTTTCTATAGACTGTAACACAAAAACAGTTTGCTCCTTCTGTAATCTGGATATCTTCCGTCTCTTTTGGCATCTTTGTATCTTAATAGAGTTCTTCCGCATAGCTTGCCTGAATGTGTGAAATAATGTACTCTCCTCACAAGCAACCTCTTCAGCATATTTAAGTGGGAAATAGTTCTCAGAAACTTAACTTATTGCATTGAGCACTCACAGGCAAGCACTGAAGCAAGCTTCATCATCAAAAACTGCTTAAGTATTTGCTTCAACTTTAAATTAAAATGTTTGGAGCTGAATCCTAAGCCATTGCTTTCAGCCAGCTCTAGCTATATCAGAGATAACAAGAAAATAGCTTCCTCCCGCCAACATATAATTACAAGGGATGCAAAAACGAAATCCTTGCTAATATCTGAAGCATTTTGAATCTCCAATGGTCTTTCAAATATAAATTATGATGATTCAGCTCTAAATAYGTTCTTTGTAATGCCCTTATTATCTCTGTTGCTGCTCCCTGAATTCTTAACCTTATACCACAGCAACATATAAACCTCTCATACTGAATAAAAGATCAAAACAGATAACTGTGAGGGTAGAAGGCTGTATTGAGACTGTGCTGAGGCTGTGCTGATGAAACTAGCATACAGTTGGGCATAGCTCCAGCAATCAGGTCCTCCTGCTGCTCCCCTTTCCTCTGGTCAGTCACTGCATGGAGGGAAGGAGGCACAGCGCTGCAAAGAGAGGCCTTGATGGTGCAGGACTCCTCACCCACTTCCTGACCCCTGCCACAAGTGCAAAATAAGCACATATGCTGCTTTTGTTTTCAGTATGTTGCATACTGAAAGAAAAAGGAATATGCCTTGATCTCCCWGGGGGAGATTAGGGGATCCCTGCAACGCAATCATTTCATCTTGCCCAAAGTGCAAAAGAAAGAAATCATGTGCATCATCCATTTATTATAATATTGTAATTCCCTAAATCAAGTCCTTTAGCTTCGCAAAGCCAGCCACATGAAGATCCAGCATAATTCTCAGATTTAATGGGTCTTCTTTCAAACAGTAATAAATAAGTGGTTGCACAAACAAGGGGGTGTGAGGCACTGTATTTTTTTTTATCTGATAATTTCTTCTCTATAAATATAGCACTCTGATTTTATAACAACAGAATAGCTGGTTTTGCTTTCTGGGACTGATCACACACTGGAGGTAAAAGATATTTTTTGGTGTCACAGCAATATCCTGAATGTTAAGACACCTTCAATTTCAGGGAGAATTGGGATTCTTCCACCTGTATATTTTCCAGTTTCAGACTTGCACAGCTATAGGAGTTTTTGTGTTTTTAGGGCTTAATAAGTTAGAGAGCTTAGTGAAAGTAGATGATATAGTATACTATAGGGCATAGAGCTTAGGGCATGGCGCTCGGAAGATCTCGCGATGTCACGGGAGTTAGGAGCGTAATTAATTTATGCAGTTTACTGATAACCCCATGCCATACAAGGCAAAAAGTAGAAATTAGTCTCCCGATTGGGCAGTAGGTGAGTTTCCGCATTCAGCTGGAGTATATAGGCAGACTGAACTGCGCAATAATCGCCATTTTGCCGCATCCCCCATAGTGATATCTGTGCTCTAGGGCCCTGGAGTGAGGACAACTCCAGGTCAGTCCGGCTAGTGAACGAGGCTTGCCAACACCCGTCGGCAACACACAGCAAAGATTTCATTTTCCAGCAGAAGAGCAAGACCACATGCCAGTCTGAAACTGGATATTGCTGTTGCTGTTAAACTGTTACATTTGGGTCAATATGCTATTTCTTTTGAGATTATAAAACCATTCTAACCTAGATTCTGATAGTACAGTCCTGTCTCATAGCAGATCCTGAAGCTG
This sequence comes from Nothoprocta perdicaria, assembly GCF_003342845.1. NCBI lineage: Eukaryota > Metazoa > Chordata > Aves > Tinamiformes > Tinamidae > Nothoprocta > Nothoprocta perdicaria. Next base: position 3,390,520 of record NW_020455699.1, on the reverse strand, counting down.
GCAAGCTATGTGTTAACAAGACTGAGCACTAATCTTTTTTGGATACTCAATGAAACTMAGGGAAATTATCTGTTAAGAGGCTTTCAAACACTATCAGTAATTCTCAACATATACACAGCATTTTGCCCTAGCTGCTTCAAGGTGTATGAATGGGATGCTAAAAGTCTCTAGCAATTACCTGGCTGACTCTGATTTACTATCTGCATATACAAATAAGGAAAAATTCAATGTAGTAGTAAGAGGAAAATCAATATTGTATTACCTTAGATTAGGCACTTTACTAGAGAAAACATCAGTACTGTAATGCATGGCAGCTATTTACTCTTTTACTTCATATAGAAACCAAATTGTGATAAAGTTCCTTCCTTAAGTAACATAAAATTCTTCCGTGGTTGTAGCAGCTCCACTGCTCAGCTGGGATGGGCTTTCTTCTATTATGGTGCTGAAGCTGTAATTCCCAAATCTTCATGAGCAAAGTGAGAACAAGAAGGGTAGGGCTCAATTACACAGGATAATTGGTAGACAAGAAAGAGTGCATCAACAGAGTATGAGCTACAGGCCCTCACAAACTTGCCATAAGCCCATGACAACTTTGTGTTCCAATCTCTGCTTCATTTTCAGTGACAACGCAGAGTGAGCAGTGGTTTCACCATGGAACAGCAGTGACATATATAGTGATTATTAATGTTATTATTTCTCATTAAGAGGTGATTATGTAAACTCTTCCATATGCTTACCAAACATGAGCTGCATATTAGAGTGGAAGCTGAATGGAGCACTGAACATGCAGTGTAAGACCTAAAAGAAGGAGAAGTGGGCCTCAACGTACTACATAAATAAAGATGAACAAAGAAAACTGACTTTTCATATCCCTCTCTCTTCTGGTTTCAGTGGGAGTTGGAATAGATTCATAAATATTTCACTGAGAGCTGAATAGAGGCTCGAAATAGCAAAACATCTGATCCAACATTAGGAGGTAGGATTGTCAAACAGCTTTTAATGTACACTTGTGGTTTCTTTTATTGCCTTCAAACCTAATTTCTTATTAATTAAATGCCAGGCCCTTCATATTCATGAATCCATGAATGGCAGCTAAAAGTAGAAAACCCATCAAATGCTGTGAAACTCATATAAAAACTATGAAACTCATGCTAAATTGGACAAAAATGGCAATATATAAGRATCTAGGAACAATAACTGCTTTCCCTAGGTGTAAGCACTTATAAAACTTGAAAAACACAAAATTTTTACCAGGAAGCCAAAGGCTACACATTATATTTGCACCTATATTATATTAATTTATTTGGCAAAATTGTGGATAGGAACTGTTATTACAGTTGAATACTTAAATATTTATAAAATTGTAAGCAGTTAATTTGTTAATTTAATTTTGCCTTCTGAATCAATGCTAACACTAGTAGCATCTAGTGTTGTTTCACCATCTTTTTCATAGCCAAAGACATTTTTGGCAGTATAAATGGCATTGTTCAGCCTTTTTTTTTTTTGTCCTGCTTAACTTTATTTATTCACCCATAATGCTAACCACYCAGCTTCCAGGTATACTGCTTCAGTTTCAGCTTGACATATTTCAGTATCTCTGCTAGCAAGTCACTGCATCAAACAGAGCCAGGTTTAATGGCTTCTCAAGAAAACAACCTGATTCCATGTGCAGAAACTAATCATTTTTCCTCACATGGTGAAGCCGTGCTCCTGTTCCAGATGCTGAGATGCTGAAAAGGTGGGGCAGGGTCTGACCCTTGTGCTTCTATTGCTTAGGTGTTTTGCTGTAGTAAGTACTATAA
>NW_020455699.1:3385472-3388355 GCF_003342845.1 Nothoprocta perdicaria | reverse complement strand
CCTCTCCTCTCCTCTCCTCTCCTCTCCTCTCCTCTCCTCTTTTTTTATCAATGAACAGGGCGCAGAAATGATTGCTTTAATTGATGTTTTAAAATGTGCTACAGAAATTAGACAAAATTCTCATTTGCTATATGTCATCTTTGCTGTATGCCATTCAATGGCATACACAGTCCCAAATCTGTATTTTAGAAAGTTGCAGGCATGGTATTATATCCAAGATGCTAGTAACTACCATACATAACGTAGTAGTCAGATGTATGTACAAAGTTTTTTACTTAATTCCATGGACTTCACCGTAGCTAATAACATTATGCAAAATCAGGGTACATCAAAAGATGCAATCACCTTAAATGGAATCCTGTACTGTAATACAGGAAAAGATAAAACAGCCAATATTACACATCAAAGCCATTTCAGAAAAAAATTGTGAGATTTTAGAGAAGGAATTTATAAACTAACAACCTGGACTCCATGGAAGGAAATGATGTTCCCTAAKAGAAAGTACTTGAAATCTCCTCTTTTTGTTGGCACAAACACCTACAGAAGTGATAATAGCAATAACATCTTCTGTTGATGTAGTATTTTATATTTTGCTTTGCTCTCTAAACACTTTCCCTTCCTTCTTGCTCTGCAGAAAAGATGACTTATTCACAGACATGATTTGTTGCCAATCTCAAACAATCAGGAAATCACAAATGTCCTCCTGGGCAGAGTGAGGGCATATGGACTCTGAGTTAATAATACTCAGTAAAGCTGTTTAAGTTCTATTGCTTTGCCTAAGTGCTTCAACAAGATTCTTGCTCTCCACAACCTGTTGGTGGAAGATASTGTCCTAGGATCAGCAGATTCATGGACAGATCTGCACAGGGTCAGGGTGATCTTCATTTTTTTCTTTTCCTAAGAAATGCCTCCATGTTTGTCCTTTCCAACACCCAAAGCTGATGCCTAGAGGACTGTTCATAATGAATCCATGGCTTTTTTTTCTTAAGGATAACAAGTAAGGAAAGCATCTGATGACATGAAAATAGAGTTGAGTTATTCCTATGTTTACTTTGTCCTTAGCAATACTGAATGCCATTTGTCATCTCATTTGCAGTCATGCAGCATTAAAGGCTCTTTCCGCAGCATTTCACTTTCAATATAAATATTCTGGGTAATTTTGTTGCAGTTGCAAATTTTGTCACTTTACATCCCTTYTCCAGATCAGTTATGAAGACATCAGCCAGCACTTCAGAAATATCTGTGAGTTCACCAGGAAAGGGGATTATTTTCTTGTAGTCTTTGTTCCTCTATCATYAGCATGTTCCTCTATCATCAGAGGGACCTGGACAGGCTGGTGAGTTGGGCAGAGAGGAATCTCATGAAGTTCAATAAGGACAAGTGCAGGGTCCTGCACCTGGGGAGGAATAACCCCAGGCACCAGGACAGATTAGGGGTCGACCTGCTGGAAAGCACCTCCACAGAGAGGGACCTGGGAGTCCTGGTTGACACTAAGTTAACCATGAGTGAGCAGTGTGCCCTCGTGGCCAAGAAGGCCAATGGGATCCTGGCTGCATCAGGAGGATGTTGGGTGCCCTGTGCCCTGTGTTCTAGGTCTTCCTGCTGGAGCAGGGGAGCTGGATTAGATGATCTCTAGAGGTCCCTTCAAACCTAAATCACTTCATGATTCTGTNCACAAGCTGAAGCACAAGAAGTTCCGTCTCCAGGTGAGGAGCAACTTCTTTACTGTTAGGGTGACAGAGCAGTGGAACAGGCTGCCCAGGGGGGTTCTGGAGTCTCCTACCCTGGAGGTCTTCAAAACCGGCCTGGATGCCACCCTGTGCCACATGCTGTAGGTGTGCCTGCTTGAGCAGGAAGGTTGGACTAGATGATCTGTAGAGGTCCCTTCCAACCTTAAATATTCTGTGAATCTGTGATTCTGTGAATCTGTGAAACGGCTTTCTCAATTTCTTAAGTTTCTTTTACCAAGCACTAACCAAATTTAACTGAGAAAACTGCTAATGTTATAAGAAAGCATGAGCCCTGAGGAAGACAGTTCTGAGCAGTTGGTAAATCTGGATGCATCTTGTTACAAACTACCCTGGAACACTGGTGATTTTGTCTGCTATTGTAAGTGCAGAATACCAAATTTCAGACATTACTACAAAGATGTATCTTCTGTTTTGTACCGTCCTATCTACATGTTGGTTTTTTTCCTCAAAAAGGGAAAAGTCTCATTTACTAGCCTCATTTCATTTTAAACTTTATTTAAGTCTTACTTAAGCTTAAGATGACTTTTTTTTTTTTCCTTTTTTTCTATTCACTCCAGTTGGATAAATGATCTTTTGTAACTACTTGTTACCAAAGCTGTACTTTGCATCCTACAGCTTCTATAGCTGTAGGATCATTCACATACCTGAGGGAAGAACGTGAAGAGGATGGGTCCAAGTCCTTCTCCGTGGTGGTCAGTGACAGAAGGAGTGATGGATACAAACTGAAACACAGGAAGTTTCATCTCCATGTAAGGAAGAACTTATTTCCTGTGAGGGCCTGTTTGGCCTAGAGAAGACTGAGAGGAAATCTGATCAATACTCGAGGGGAGAGTGTAAAGAGGAAGGGGCCAAGCTCTTCTCAGTGGTGACCAGTTACAGGACAAGGGGCAGTGGGTGTAAATTGAAACACAAGCAGTTGCATTTCCATGTGAGGAGGAACTTCTTTCCTGTGAGGGTGGCAGAGCCCTGGAACAGGCTGTCCAGGGAGGCTGTGGAGTCTCCTTCTCTGGAAATCTTCAATACGCCCTGTGCTCTGGGTGCCCTGTGTTCTAGGTCTTCCTGCTGGAGCAGGGGAGCTGGATTAGATGATCTCTAGAGGTCCCTTCAAACCTAAATCACTTCATGATTCTGT
>NW_020455699.1:3380250-3385462 GCF_003342845.1 Nothoprocta perdicaria | reverse complement strand
GGAGTCCTGGTTGACACTAAGTTAACCATGAGTGAGCAGTGTGCCCTCGTGGCCAAGAAGGCCAATGGGATCCTGGCTGCATCAGGAGGATGTTGGGTGCCCTGTGCCCTGTGTTCTAGGTCTTCCTGCTGGAGCAGGGGAGCTGGATTAGATGATCTCTAGAGGTCCCTTCAAACCTAAATCACTTCATGAKTCTGTGTGAGTGAAATATACATTTGCTGAGAACTTGTATAACTGTACTGATTTTATGATTTTAKGAAACTTTCCAATTTTGCAGTGAGAATGGAAATTCCTCACTGCAGACTGGATACACAATATAATTCCATCAAGATTCTCAGTGATATTTTCTGTAGATCACTTTATACCAAGCTACTGTTTCTATTTGTATGTCTATTCCAATTATTTTTTTGCTCTAAGGTTACTCAAAGGTTTTCTGTAAAATAGTTTTATTCATAATCTGCCCAAGTTCATTTAAGTCTGACCCCTGGTTTCCCCAGTGTAAAAGCAGGAACTGCGTATGTAATGTATTAGAAGCCAAACCAAAATGATGAATACATATCTGTATGTGAGGATGGGAATATATGTGTATAGGTATAATAAACATACATATGTTTGTATACATGTATATGTACATGTTTATGGATATAAATATATAAAAAAAAAACAAAAAAATAAGTAATTGCCAAATATGTTCCACTTGATGACTGTTGAGCAAGAACAGTCACTTCTCTTATGAATTATTGAATTAGTTTACCTAGAAAAGAGAAAGCTTCATTAACTRCCATGAAGTAACTTACATGACTTTCAAAGACAAACCCATAGCAAAAATCTAAGAGAATAACTCTATAGAAAAAATACAAAGCATATATCAGAGTTTTATTTGTTTCACATATTTTTTTCACAGTATTTACGGGCCATTATCACAGAATCACATAACGGTTAAGGTTGGAAGGGACCTCTAGAGCTCATCTAGTCCAACCCCCTGCTCCAGCAAGGACACCCAGAGCACGGGGCACAGGGCGGCATCCAGGTGGGTTTTGGAGATATCCAGAGAAGGAGACTCCACAGCCTCCCTGGGCAGCCTGTGCCAGGGCTCTGTCACCCTCACTGTCAAGAAGTTCTTCCTCGTATGGAGATGGAACTTCCTGTGTTTTGTACCCATTACTCCTTGTACCCATTACTTACTTGTACCCATTACTCCTCGTCCTATGCCTGGCTACCACTGAGAAGAGTTTGGCCCCATCCTCTTTACATTTACCTCTTGGGTATTGTACATGTTAATAAGATTATGGTGTATTCTCACATCTGGCAAATAAACATAGTCTAGTGCCTCTCTAAGGTGCCTGTAGACATGCCACACAGTATGCTTACACAACACATGCCAGACAGGAAACTAACATAGAAAGCATTAGAAGTCTCCAAGCAGTTTCAGGGCTACAGTCTCATGGGATCATAAGGATGTTACAGGGCTGGAGTGCTGCCATGAAGAGATAGAAGCTGTTTAGGCAGACCAGGATAGTGCCAAGGGGAAGATGACTTCTATGGGAAGGATGCATGAGGCTCCACCTGTGACTGATGAGGGGTCAGCTGAGAGCTTATGGTTCAGGAYTGGTTGGTCAATGCACTAATGGACATATGAAGGACAAGATGGTGACTGGGAGCAGTCAGTAAGGAAATAAGAAGTGTAAAGCATTCTGGACCCACCTGATACCCTGCTATGATAAAATAACTGGCTCCTTGGATGAGGGGAAACCCCTTGAATTTAGGAAGGCTTTGAGGCTGTCTCCTGTAACATACTCATGGTCACATTGATGAAATACCTACTAGAAAAGGAGCTAGTGAAGTTAACTGAAAACTGGCTGAACTGGTAAAAGTCCAGCATGAATATGTCTAAAGAACTGGGATATCTGACATAGCAAAGGCCAAGGACTCTTCTACTTGAAGGAGGAAAGGCCCTGGAGGATCCCAAGGAGGGAGAAAGTCCCTTAGTGTGTACACATATCTGATGAAAACCAGGAAAATCTATCTGAGCTTAAGAAAAAGCTTTTTATCCTAAGAACGGTCACACACTGGAATAGGTTTCTCAGGGAGGTTGTGGAGTCTCTGTCCTTGGAGATATTTAAAACTCGACTGAACATAGTCATAGATAACCTGTTTTTTTTTTTTTTTTTTGATCCTGCTTGAACACAGGGCTTGGACCAGAGGAACTCCAAAAGCTCCTTCTGACCTCCACAACTGTGGCTTTATAACTGCTGTTTTCAAGTAGAACATACACATTGAATTTATCATCACTACATCCTTTTAGGGTTCTGCGTAGGAAGAATGTCAAGAATAGAATGTTCCAGTTCCCCAACAAATACAAAGAGAAGGCACACAGCAGCACTTTGATGGAAGAAAATATGTCAGAACGTGTTGTGGTCTTATTGAACCACATGGTCTCACTTTGAAACCGCAGAATATGATTCTATGCAATATTAAACATATTCTGAAAAGAAATATTTCATCATATGAAGTAAGTTTCCCTCATCTTAAGATACTCATGCCCTCCGATCCAGGAAGCTGTTGCTGTTCTACTTCTATACACTGCAGGAGAAAATCCCATATCTTCATAGCGAATAATACTATAATCACACAGATTTTGTCCATCTCCTTTAAATCTATGATTCTGTGTCGGTAATAATTATTGTTCTCTGTTAGTGAAATGCATTGACATGCATTGACATTGACATGACTGCTGGAGAGTAGCTCTTCTGTGAGTAAATAAATACTATCTATTGTTCTTTTGTGCTCTTAAGTAGTTCACAGCAACCATAGCTGAAACAATATTTTCATTATAATTGTCCATTTCCAGTTGTTTCTAATTTTCTCTAATATCTATCTTTGGGGCCAACATTTCCTATACTTGATTTCTGTTTAATACATGAATGTTTTTCCATACTCTGAAAAACAGTTCCGTTTTAATTATGTGATAATGAAAAGTTTCTCTGATGGTATTTTCCAAGCAGAAACATCATTCTCAGCAACCCAATAACTCAGAACTAGAAACTCTCAAACTGGAAAGTAGCTTATTTTGTAGAGACCACTGCTATCAAGATTGCAAAATATTTAGCAAATAATAGTTTAAATTTTCTGCTTCACTATGAGCAAAAGTGTTCTTTCATGATTCCAAGGCATTTTGACGCTATGTTGTCACTAGTTGAAGTAGCAGAAGGTTGTCAGCTTCATGAAGCAARCAATCTACTATAAATTCATCTAAAAGATCATAATTTTATAGTGAGCTGCAAAGGCCTGTGACTGCCAATGACCTGGAGCCTATAGCTTTCAGAAATTCTGCCAAGCCATTACCAAAGAGAGGATTAAAAAAATCCTGAACTTCAAAATACAACAAAATTACAAGGATGATCAGGAGCCTGGAGCATCTGCCCTGTGAGCAAAGGCTGAGGGAGCTGGGTCTGTTCAGCCTGGAGAAGAGGAGGCTGAGGGGGGACCTGATCAGTGTCTATAAATACCTCAAGGGAGGCAGGGAGGAGGAGGGGGCGGCATCTTTTCAGTGGTGGCCAGCGACAGGACTAGAGGAAACGGCCACAAGCTGAGGCACCAAAAGTTCCACAGGAACGTAAGGAAACATTTCTTGACAGTGAGGGTGACAGAGCCCTGGCACAGGCTGCCCAGGGAGGTTGTGGAGTCTCCTTCTCTGGAGATCTTCCAAACCCGCTTGGATGCAGCCCTGTGCCACCTGCTCTAGGTGACCCTGCGTGAGCAGGGGGGTTGGACTAGGTGACCTCTGAGGTCCCTTCCAGCCTTAAGCATTCTGTGATTCTATGATTCTATGAAAATAAATCCCCTTCCTTTTTTTCCACCTCACTTTACAAAATGTAAGACATGAAAGCCTAGAAAGACTTTATATATTCCAAGTAGACCTGCATCACTGTTTTCAGGAATTTTTACTATGAGCAAATAATGAGGTTGTAGGTAAAGCAAATTTATTAACAGCCAGATGAGTTTTTTGAGTTCAGTAGTACCCTAATATTACTAGGGAAAAAAAAAAGATTCATACCAAATTTAGATAACCAGAAATCAGACCAGAAGTTTATCACTGCAGATGACTTATTGCAGCACTAGAGTGAAAAGCACAGAATACAGAGGCATGGAGACAGTCATTCTCTGAGATGGCTTATTTTAATTTTTTTTAAGTGGCAGAGAAAAAGGGGGACTTCATTCTTCATTTGCTCTGTTAGAAGTGTTTAGTGAAGATTTTCTGACCAGGAAGGATTTTTCCCTATAATAAATGTCCAATAAATCTAACAGGATGTTCGGAAGAAATCTCTCAAAAAGCTTATGAATCTGTAATGCTCCCACTTTCTTGTGTGGCCTGTTTTTCAGTTTGTTGTCAGAGTCTTAGCTCATACCTTTAGGCTGAGAGATACTGATCAATACTTCCTGACACTCATTTGGGAAACCTCTGCCCTGCAGAATTAAGGATAGCATGTGAAAGTCAGATTTTTTCCTTATATGCTGGGTTTACAGCAAAATCTCAATGTGGCATTGAGAGAAGGAAGTGATTGTTTATAAAGAAAAACAAGGCAAAATTGAAAACATTGTGATCCCATTGCACTGAGTCTTAAATGATTCAGTGGCATGCCTGAAAAACATTACGTTAGTAAAGCAAATAGCAATAGAATKTTATTTTTGACATCTTAGACATGACTTTCGGTAAAAACAGGCTATTTGCATTAATGGTTCGCCAGCCAGCCTCTCTTCTGTTTGATGAAGGGCTGCAAACACTGACTGAGAACAATTCAAAGGGAATAATTATATCACCTTATGAATTCAAATCTCACCACTGCTATTTCCCCAAAATAGGGAAAATAACAAGAGCAAAAGAAGATGCAGTTGATTTCCCATGTAAGATGGAACTCAGTTTGCAACACATATATATTCAGCACATCTGGCTTAACACATTTTCACAGCTTTAAGATATACAGACTAACAAGAAAGGGAGCAAAATGGAGGCAAAGGTTAATCAAGATACATGCTTTAAAGCACTATCCAAATCAGGTTGGAACAAGTTCCAAGACAAGAAAAACTTCTTCAAATATATCAACAACAAAAGGAAGGTCAGGGAGAACGTGGGTCCACTAGTGAACGGGGTGGGTACCCTGGTTACGGAAAACACGGACAAAGCAGAGCTGCTGAATGCCGCCTTTGCTTC
>NW_020455699.1:3223054-3378770 GCF_003342845.1 Nothoprocta perdicaria | reverse complement strand
AGGAACTTAAGGAAGCATTTCTTCACTGTGAGGGTGACAAAGCACTGGAACAGGCTGCCCAGAGAGGTTGTGGAGATCCTTCTTTGGAGATCTTTAAAACCCGCTTGGATGCAGCCCTGTGCCATGTGCTCTAGGTGACCCTGCGTGAGCAGGGSGGTTGGACTYGATGACCTCTGAGGTCCCTTCCAACCTTGGGCATTCTATGATTCTATGATTCTATGAAGTTGGAACAGGTTTCCATTGCTATGGTTGGGTTCAGTTTCTTGTTTTCCAAGCTTTGCTGGAAACATGCTGAAAGGTGGCTGGAAAAGGTGAAATTCATTCATGTTTTGTCTTATATATTCCAGAGTACTACAAGGTAGTCAGCAAAATAGAGCCACACTGAAATCAAATACACTAGTGTGCGGACCTTAAGACACTTTTCATGGCTGCGGCTGAGCCGCTATGGCAGCTAGCCACTCAGTAAATTAAACATAGTAAATTAAAGGCACATGTAATTGGCCCTCTCTCTGTATTTATTGCTCCCTTGCTTTTGAGTGCATTTGAATATATTCTAAACTGATTTCCTAAAGTCTCTTTTGGCAGAATTCCCCTGTTCTCTTTCTTGTACTTTCCTGTAAGAAAGACCTCAGTGAACACCAAAACCAGATAACAACTAGCATTAAACTGAGACATATAGGCAAAGTGGTCCTTCAGGGGCTTACTGGCCCCAGTTATTTGTTTGCTTCTCTTCAAGGGGGTCTCAGAGGAGACAGAATTGGCTGTTATGATCTGAGCTTAGTCTATCTATTCCATTTTGTGGGCCTGAGGAAATAATCTCTCCTGTTTTACAGCCTTGGTTCAAGTAGGTAATGAAAACAAATATGTACAAATGAAAGCTATCTTTCCTGTCCCCAGACATCTCTTTTGATTTTAGCAACCTGGCAAAATCTGTCATTGGTGCCATAATTACCATAACAAGTTAAAAGTGCTCCAGTTCCATTTCCTTCAATGCCTGACACCTGTGTCACTGGTAAAATCAGGGCTCTCTTGCACCATCTAATTATTTCCTAAGTGGCAAGGTAAAGCTTAACAAGTGAACACAATGTTGATGCATCAAGAACTCTGAAAGTGCCACTTTTCTTCATGAAGGTTTTTGAAATTGCCTTGTTTATACATGCAGATGAGGTCTCCCAACCAGACTAGCTGTTTTGCTGTGAAATGCCTTCACCAATAAAGAGAGTGCAGCTTTAATCCCATGGAAGATGGGTAGCATTCTAGCCTCATCCTTGCACAATATTACTCCTGGACAAGCAGCACAGCATCTTCCCTCTGGCACTAATTTATTGTAACATGCTAAAACACATTAGTTATTCCACATTACCCTGTCTTACCTGCATTTCATTCACACTGGGAAGTCCAGCACATGGTGTGGCCAGCTCTAAGGATGGGGCAGCTCCCCTGGGATAATTTCTGCCCTGTTCTTCTGCACAGCTCCTACCCACCACAGGACCAGTCCTCTGCAGCTGGAACAAACTGATTGGTCTTTCAAGGAGAAAAACAGGCTTAGCATCATGTTAACCTTGGGCTAATTACTCCACAAATCCCCACTATACTTCGCCAAGACAGGTAGCTCTTGCCATTTATAAAATTGATAGATGGAGCTGACACTAAAGTGCATCAATCAAGACCAGCTTCAGAAAGTAAAAGAGCATGCATCTTAACAGATTTAGAGCCCCTTTAGTAAACAAGAAGGATCTTCATTACCTTTAACTTAATGGAATATCAAATGTTACCGAAAGCTGAGTCTTTCTGACATATCCACATTGATATATCTGGTATTTTCTAGAAAGCAATTAGCTATTGGAGACCTTCTAAGGCATACTTTTCTTTCTCTATTTCTATTGTTCGTTCTTTCTTTCTTTCTTTCTTTCTTTCTTTCTTTCTTTCTTTCTTAACATGCAATTTAAAGTAATTAAAAAACTGTCTTCCTTTATAATAGCTGTGGAAAATAGAATGATTTATTTTGCTTCACGTACAAAGTGAACTTCAGAAGACGTGTTCAAAATTTGTAAAAATCCTCCTGCAGCAAAACAGAGCAAAGCTTCTCCTGGAAAAGCCCCTACAAAAAGAAATTAAAACGGAATTTTTATATAACATTTTATACATCCCAGCTGTTTCCCTAGGTTATTCTTATCCTTATATCCCAGCAGGATGCTTTAATCCCAGCAGCTCATGTCCTGATAACAATCTAGCTGCAGCAGCAGAATTTAACATAGGCTGCTTAACCCAGCTGATGTTGTTCTCAGCGCCAAAATCAGCTAGTTTCAGTGCCGAGACCTTTGTATAAGGAGGTTATCTCATCCCAGCAACAGAAGATTTGCCCATGGGAAAAATATCGACAACACACCAATGACCTTTCTAAGATTTAGCATGCCTGTCAGCATAACTACTGGATTTGCAGCCTTACAGGTAAGGAATGAGTTTGCTTTTCAGCGCAGATGATTCTGCCCAGTGGTGAAAAAGGGCCTCTTTCGGTCCATCTTTGCAAACGTTTCACTCACACCATCTGACTGCATTTGTTTACGACCCCAGTTTACATCTTCCCCTTTTTTGTGTTAGCAAATCTCTCCTGATGACCTCTTCTTCAGCATCCTTCATACTTTCCAAGTGAAAAAAGAGAGGGTGGCAGCTTGAAAAGCAGGAGAAGGAGTGGTGCAGAAGTATACAGGGGGCTCTTGTGGGGAAATAAAAAGGATCATGCAGTCATGTAAGGCAGACAGTAAAGAGTAAGGCGCAGAGCTGCTGAGTCAGTTACATTGGTAATATGAATCGCCACAGTTTGTAATTTCCCAGATTGATTCAGGAGTCTCTGCATCTCCAGTGCAGGCCTTGTGGTCATTGCGCAGGAGGCCCAAGTGTCCCCTGGCCTTTCCAGGGGACAGAGGAAGCCAGCACAGCGAGGAACAGGCTGTTCCCAGGAACAGCCAGCACAACCAGGGGCCACAGCAGCGGGTCTGCACAGCCACATCCCACTGTGCTTCTCCTCCACAGGCAACTGGTGATCCTGAGCTGCCCGGCTGACATGCTGAATTATCAATGAATTCCCTYTTGCGCTTCCTCTCTCTGCCTCCACCCATCATTCCTTAAAGAGCTGCTCAGTTGACCTGACAGGACAGTTCTCTTATCCCTGGGAGGGAAAAGAAGCTGGTTTATTTTCATATGAATCTGCCAGGCTTGATTCATCTGCTTGCTACCATGCAAACAAGTTGGTGCATGTGCTTCAAAAAAACCAAAACAACAAAACAAAAACAAAACAAGCAAAAAAACACATTAAGCCAATATCACTAAGCCAATGCATTTCCCCAGGTAAGCACAAGAGGAATGTGAAAAAATGGCCTTTTCCCCTCCACTTTATCTGGAAAAATGATTTGCTGAACATGCCATGGTCTACAGGCTTTTCTGACACAATAATTGATCCAAAACTGAACTGAGGATTTCCAGTCTTTCCTTCACAGACTAGACTATTTCTAAACCTCAAGGGGACAGCCTGAATCCAGTAGACAAGCAAGCTTAATGCAAGGCTAACAAAGACAGCTGTACCTTGTAAACCAGACATTGCAACTGGCAGAGGTTAATGCATTTAAGAAGAGGACCTTTTCAAGAAAGGATGTATGGGGAAGGTTGGGAACGAGCTTCTCAGCAGTGTGGCAGCATTGCAGACAGCTGAGCAGAGCTGAAAGGCAACCCAARAACTGTGACAAAAAAGGGTGCCCTTGCTGACATGACAAAATAACCAAGTTATGTGAGTGCATAACCTGAGCAAGAACAGTTGTACATTTTCTGAGACGTATTATTTCCCAAGAATGACCTCAATAAAATGACCATAACTTATAACTCTGAATGTGAGGAAACTAAAGATCAGGAGCATTTATTATGGAGCAGTCTAGCACCATTAGTGATGGTATGTTATTCCTCTTCCAATGAGCTCTCCCTTCCCTCAACCTCACTCATAGATTTGTAAGAGTGAGGATAGAAGCAAAATTGAAATAAAATTGGAATTTCCTTTTCTGGGAGCTAAGCGTGTTCTGAATTTAACAGTATTCCCTCTCCACTCTTCATTTTCATTCTAGTCATGCATGGTTTTCCCGGACCGGAAGGGATTTTTAAAGCTCAGTAGAAAAATCCTTATGAAAATTTTCCTTCTGTTTCATTTCTTTTGCCTGCCTCATTCTGGAGCTACATCCATAAAAACTGTCTGCATGGATTCCATTATCCTGTGTTTCAGCACAGGGTACTTTATTATACTTACTTTCAAACATTTCAGAAATGTTAGGGAGAAGTGCAAGCACAAGGAGTGCAGAACACAGGACAGAGGGAAAATATACTGTATTTGGGGGATAGGGAAGATACTATGGGAAAAGGGTTTAGTAGAAAACCTTCTTTCAGTCTGTATACACTATGCACTGTCTTGTCAGAGAATCTGATAATTTGAGGAAATTTTCAGAAGTGGAGAGCCTGAACACTAAATGCAGTGGAGTGTAATTAACATCCTGAAAATACCATAACGTGTCCATCTTGCCTTGAATTTTTACGAGAACAATAATCTCAGAAGAGACATCTTACTTTCTGGAGTTACTCAAAATTGAGGGTATATATAATGTATATATATATATATACACATATATATATATATCAAAATCAGACCAACTGAAGTTTCTGGCAAGAAAAGACTAATCTTTGAGACCTTTGAAGCAAATTTTAATAAGCAAAGATATGGTCGGAGAAAAAGAGGAAAGCAAGAGTTTAGCTGATGGGGAGATAATAGGAAGGTGGATATCTGGAAGGAGGTATTTTGRAGTCAGGGATGTTCAGAGCCTTCTGGCTGCTGTGACTTGGAAGGAAACAGAGGTGAGCAACCCTGTGACCTTACAAGGATATCCTGCCCATTCTAACTTTAAGTATAATCTTATTTTTTGATAAAGATACTTTCAGAATGAACCTACAGAAGGATTTTGCTTTAAACAGGCAGAGAATTCTGCCACAGCTGTTCCAGGGACAGATAGCCAATCATCCAACTAAAAAGAGTCAAAAAGTTGCTGAAATTAAATTTTAAACTAACAAAACAGCTCCATAGCTCTATTTTTTTTTCCACTCCTTTCACAGATGGACTAGCCTTGGTACTGCACTAATGATAAAAAAGCTCAGATTAGTTTCATTATTTTTTTTAACGTTTCATATCCAATGTGACTTTTAATATAGAGAGAGCATTTGTTGAGTTCCCTAGCATTTCATAAGTTTGAAGTCTAACTGGAAGGATAGTTTAAGTGATTCACATCAGTTCCATCCATAAATTCAGCCACATTCAACATAGACTGACAATAACACTTTTATCAACAAAGTACACTAAAACAAGAACCTCAGTTCATTAATGCCACAAGTTCAGGTTTAGCTATTCTAATGTAAATGTAGAAAAAAGTGGGTATTATTACTAAGCCGCTCTCCATCATCTTTGAGAGGTMACGGAGAGTGGGAGAGATGCTGGAGGACTGGAAGAAMCCAAAATTACTGCAGTCTTCAAAAAGAGCAAGAGGGAGGAAACTACTGGCAGGGCAGCCTCACCTCCACCTCCAAGGGTGATGGAGCAGCTCATCTTGAGAGCATCTCTAGGCATATGAAGGAGAAGGAGGTGATCAGGACCAGTCAGCATGAATTCACCAAGGGGAACTCATGTTTGACCAACCTGATTGATAGCCTTCTATGACGGGCTGACTGGAAAGCTGGACGAAAGGATGTTGTCTACCTTGACTTCAGCAAGGCTTTCAACACTGTCTCCCATAATATCCTCATAGCAAAACTCTGGAAGTGTGGAGTGAAGGGTGGACAATGAGGTGGATTCCTCAAAAGAAGTTCCTTTTGAGGTCTCTCTTAAGTCCACCAAGGAGAACTGAACAAAAATAGAAATTACAGGTAAGAAATTCCTGTTATGAATTGTCATAGCTCCACTGAAATAGCCTTCTCGGATCTGTGTTTTTCCCAAAGATCACAGAATCACAGCATGTTCAAGGTTGGAAGGGACCTCTAGAGATCATCTAGTCCAACCTCCTYGCTCAAGCAGGGACACCTACAGCATGTGGCACAGGGTGGCATCCAGGTGAGTTCTGAAGAACTCCAGAGAAGGAGACTCCACGGCCTCCCTGAGCAGCTTGTGCCAGGGCTCTGTCATCCTCACAGGAAAGAAGTTCCTCCTCGCATGGAGATGGAACTTCCTGTGTTTCAACTTAAACCCACTTCCCCTTGTCCTCTGACTGGCCACCACTGAGAAGAATTTGACCTTATCCTTTTTATATTCTTGCCTCAGGTATTTGTACATGTTAATCAGATCCCCTCTCAGCCTTTCCTTCTCCAGCCTCTAAACAGGCTCAGCTCATACATCTCCTGGGACTGGAACATCTSCTCATACATGAGATGTTCCAGTCCCTTAATCATGTTTGTTGCCCTCCGCTGGACCCTCTCGAGAAGCTCCATGTCCCTCTTATACTGAGGAGCCAAGAACTTCCCCCAGTACTCCAGGTGCGGCCTCCCCAGAGCTGAGCAGAGGGGCAGGATCMCCTCCCTGCACCTGCTGCCAACATCCTCCCAATGCAGCCAGGAACCCATTGGCCTTCTTGGCCACGAGGGCACTGCTGCCTCATGGGTAATTTGGTGTCAACCAGGACTCCCAGGTCCGTTTCCATGGAGCTACCCTCCAGCAGGTCAACCCCTAATGTGTCCTGGTGCCTGGGGTTATTCCTGACCAGGGGCAGGACCCTGCACTTGTCCATGTTGAGCCTCAGGAGGTTCCTCTCTRCCCMRCTCTCCAGCCTGTCCAGGTCCCTCTGACCTAGTGAAGAGCAGATCCCGGAGGGATATGGGAATCCTCCATCAGGAGGATGTTGGCAGCAGGTGGAGGGAGGGGATCCTGCCCCTCTGCTCAGCTCTGGGGAGGCCGCACCTGGAGTATTGGGGGCAGTTCTGGGCTCCCCAGGACAAGAGGGACGTGGAGCTTCTCGAGAGGGTCCAGCGAGGAGCAACAATGATTAAGAGACTGGAACATCTCTCGTATGAGGAAAGACTAAGTGAGCTGGACCTGTTTTCCCTGAAAAAGAGAGGATTGAGAGGAGATCTGATAAACATGTACAAATACCTGAGGAGATAATGTAAAGAGGATGGGGCCAAACACTTCTCAGTGGTGGCCAGTCATAGAACAAGGAGTAAWGGTTACAAGTTGAAACATGGGAAGTTTAATCTCCATATGAGGAAGAACTGTCCATGTGAGAACTGTCACCTGTGAGGGTGACAGAGCCCTGGCACAGGCTGCCCAGGGAGGCTGTGGAGTCTCCTTCTCTGGAGATCTTCAAAACCTGCCTGGATGTGACCCTGTGCCCCGTGCTCTGGGTGTCCCTGCTGGAGCAGGGGGGTTGGACTAGATGATCTCTAGAAGTCCCTTCCCCTCAACTCTTCTGTGTTTTTGTTATTCTGTGATTCTGTGGATTTTATTTCTTGGCTTGCTGAAGTTGAAATGTTAATGTCTTTGGTTATTTGTTTTGATTTTTTTTTTAATTTATAGACATAATTGCTTTTAGCAGCAGCAGCTCTAATTGTAGCAATTAATGGTGTCACTTTTTCCCCTTAAAAATATCCAGCTGAGAGTGTGGAAAGAAATTATGAAAGAAATGAGATTAAAAGTACTGAAGACTTCCCATGATGGCCTATTTCATTTATACTTCCACTAAACAAAGAGACAGCAGGATGATTTTCATTTTCAAGCTTACCATGAAGTTCTGAGCAAAAAAAAGAAAAATAGAAAAAAAAAATCAGCACATAAAGGAATCATGTAGACCATAAAAATTTCTACCCAGCCTAGAAGATTATCTATTCTTCACCTGAACAAAACCTCACCTTTTCAATTCATTATTGCCTTTGTCCTGCTGCATTTTATATCCAGAGGGAGGTCAGTGGTAACCAAATCTTACAGACTACCAAGAAATAAATAACAGGCTCCTGGCATATGCACTCTGGATCACTTTATTTCTCTTCCCTAAACTGCCTGTTAGTACAGCTCATCTGTTAACTGAACTCCACATCTTATGCTCATTAAATACCGCACTCAAGTGGGAAAAAAAAAAAAAAAAAGGAAAAAAAAAGAACGAAATCACTTAAATTTTCAAAGAATTTCCTGAAATTTTTCTAGGTACATGTGCATATGCTACATATGCAACATATAGCCAACAACATATGCAACATATAGCCATAACTACTCCAGCAATTGCTTCATCCTCTGAGGAATGATGGTGGAACCCCATAGCCTCCTCATGCCCCATACTTCCTCTGCATAAAAATGTAACTGAGAAGTCGCAGGCAGACCCTACCCTCACTGAAGGAGCACTTTGTTAGACAGAGTAGGAGTGCAGCAGCAAGGGCATCACTTTTCCATATTGTTTTCTGGGTTTTTTTTTTGACCTGTCTCCACTCCTTTCACACTCCTTTCCTCAAAGCCACAACAGCTGCTTTATCTCTCTTTTTGAAACCATCTCACAAATTTGCCAGTCAATTAAGGGAGCATTTTATAAAAATGATGGGCTCACAACAGAAACTAAGTCATGCCAGCTGTGTCAGCCCAGTGAAAAGAGGAATACATTTTTCAAGGAAGGATAAAGAGACAAGATTCTTGTGTGGCCTTCAAATGAATAACTATGGTAATCCTAGTACTGTTCTTGGGCTCTGTTTCAGATCCCATTAATATACTATAACTAAGCAGATGCATATTCAGGTCACTTTTAAACCATTGCCTCCAGCCAAACAAGATGCAGCTCTTCAGCAGCTCAAGCATTATCTCTTCCTTCTATCCAGCACACAGTGCACTTAATCACAGAATGGTTGAAGTCGGAAGGGACCTCTAGAGATCTAGTCCAACCCCCTGCTGCAGCAGGGACACGCAGAGCACGGGGCACAGGGTGGCATCCAGGTGGGTTTGGGAGATCTCCAGAGAAGGAGACTCCACAACCTCCCTGGACAGCCTGTGCCTGGGCTCTGTCACCCTCACAGGAAAGAAGTTCCTCCTCACCTATTTAAATTGAGACACAGCATTTTTTTTTTTCATTAAACACTGATTTCCAGTTCAGCATCACTTCTTTGCATGGCCCATCATGTCTTAACCTAATGGAAGATGGCCATTGACTGCATGCTGTCTGAGGAAAAATACTGCTAGAAGGCAAAAAAAGGCAGAAATATGTAGTTCCTTGAGTATGATGAGCTCTCTTCAGTTGAACCTATATACTTTCACTGTATTCCCAATCTTTCCTTTTATGCTTCAGCAAGTAGGACAATCAAAGTGAATTTAATTCTGAGGCGTTGTCCAGGTACTCTGGCAATCTGTGCTTTATAGCAGAAAGGAAGGGTAGAGGGAAAGAGAGATGCTCCTGTTTTGTGCAGGCTGTTAATATCGCCCTTGCAATAGCAGAAAATTTACTGATGAAAGACCAAATGATTTTCTGGAGAAAAGGAAAAGGAGGAAGGAGAGAAGAATCAAAGCAGTTGGAAATGAAGGATCAGCAAAAATGTAATAAATTATTTGACCAGGGAAAAGGCGGAACATAGAAACTTGTGCATAGAAAAAAAACAAACACACACATCTGAAAAAGTCTAGAGAAATCTAAGTCAGTTTGGATCTCTGGGAATTTTGAGTATTGAACTCCTGTAAAACATTAATATCAAGTTTTCAAGCTAGAAGATTTGTACAAGAGTCTAGATTAGGTCCAGTGAAAAACTGCAGCATGGAAAAATTTCCGAGGCAATTGAATTACGATTGTGGAAGGAGCAGAACAGGATCAGACTCTCTATCAGTTAGTTGTATTTGTTCTTAACCATCTGTTCCTCATCTTGAATTAATATTAGCACTTTCCCTGGGGTGGTTGTAGAGTCTTAATAATTCTGCTTCAAGAAAACAGCAAGCACAACAAACAGGTGGAAGTGGCCCTGATCAACATGAGTGATGTCCAAAGGCATTGCTCTGGGTAGCAGGAACATCCGACAATGTGCCATCTTCTCCAAGCACATGCCACGTTAGGTTGTGAGAATTCCATGGCTACTCACATGAGAAGAAAAACAGATTACTCCTGCCTACTGACATGACTATAAAAGCTCAAAGGGGGAAAACAGTGAATCACATTTTTATAGATTTTTTTTATAGGAATTATTATTGTTTCAGAGGAAATTCATCTAACTGATCAAATATCATCTATTCTTCACAAGTTTTCATTTCAGGCTATTTCCAAAGGAAACTGTTTTAAAGAGGATATCTTTCCTTAAAGCAGTGCTCAGGGGAGTGATCCAGCTGCACTAAAATGTCTGGCAGCTGAGTTCAATTTCCTTTAAACAGCAATTTGTTACTGCAAATAGAGACTGACTGTCAAGATACTGAATATGTTTGTGCTATCAAAATATTGGTATAAGTTCAATTTTTCGTTAATAATTCTATCCCATACATTTAACTTATTAAAGGTCAGGCTTTCATGTCTGTGTACACCATCCCAGAGAGAGTTCTTCCAGTCCTGAACTGACATTACAGATACCCTGCAGAATGCCTCTGTATCATTATGCTCAGCCCCAGCCACTGGTCCTCTGCTAAAATCATAAAAACATAGCCTCAAGCATACTTAGGTTATGAAATCTAGCACATTGCTGACTATAGTAATAACAGTGGAAATCAACATCTATCCCCTTGTGGCAGTAACCCTAGGTTGTTTTTCAATAGAGGAACAGAACATCTTCAATGAGGACTACATGGAAGGTGTTCATGACATGGCATTATCCTCACTCCTGGGGTTTTGTCCTAATAAGTTCTTGACACGTAAAACTTCATAGAGTTTTCTAGAGCTTTGATGCAGAGATGGACATACAAGAGAGTTAGCTCCTGTATTTCTGCTGAAGATTGTTTATCACTTGGTGCTTCTCTTTTAAGTATAAGTTCAATGAACACTGCTAATAATTAGCACCTTTTCCTTTTTCACTTAATGAAAATGTGCATCATAATACCTCTCTCCTGCTTTTTCTAAAGGGCAGATTTGCCTTTGTAAACATGGATTGTATTCTATATTCTTTTTTTCCCAACCTGCTTCCATGAGTTATGCTTTCCCTCTCTTCCATAGAGAATTAAGAAAAATCCATGGCTTCGTAGTCAGACTTGCAAAAACAGCAATTCACTTCTTGCCTTCTATAGGAGTTTAGCTCCCTTGCTACCTGGAAGACACTGGGAGGCTACTTCAGGAATGGGAATGTGCAGGGCTTAGGTTAGTTGGGCTGGTGCAACTTCATCAGYAGTGGGAGGCTTCTTTATCTTGATTCCACTGGCTACTGCTGATTACCTGGAGTGGCCTTTGATTTTGATGCTTCTGAAAAGGTATAATACATAGCTTAATCCAGAATGCAAATGCTGCAGGGAAGCGGCATTGCCTCCTGCACAGTGGGACAAGCCCCCGGGAGAGCTGCCTGCCCTCCTTTGGGGCATATCTGTCCCCAGGACCTCGGAGAAGGGGACTGATGTTTGCTCCTTACTAGGAAGGCAGAATGYTGTAGGGCACATGGGGAATCCTAAGCAGTTCACCAATATTTATCTTTTTAAACCTGCCACTGTTTTTAAGGCATTTTTTGCCTTTTTCTGACAAAGATGACAATGTGATTATTTCATGTATTCAAAACTGCACAAGCTATTTCCTTGCAAGTAGTTCCCTTTGGATTAGGTAAGAAAGGCTGATGAGTTCAACTATGATTCAGGTTAGGGAATGTGAAGGTAAATCAGACAGAAAACCTTTGTCCACTCAGGATAATTCCTTGAGAATCCTTGCTAGGCCTTACATTTGCAGTTAAACCCTAAATTCATTTTCTCTAGGTAAGTAAAAGAATGTTTAAGAAAGTTTGGATGCTCTGCATATCTTTCATTTGTTTTCAGCTTTGACATTACACTCACTGTAGCCGCCCAGTTTTAAACAACGTAAGCAAAAGATGTTAAAATATTATTACCTCCTGGTTAACAATTGTGTTTCAGGGAGAATCTCTTCCAGTAGTTTCACTGCTCTCTAATTTTTACAATTACATGTTAAATGAAACCATGGMTGTAAGTATAATTGATTTATCCAGAAATCCTATTTGGGATCTCTAGCCAGAGCAGCTGCAAAAAAACTTAAAATTTACAAACCTCAAACTGGAAGCAATTTTAACATAGTTGGCAAAGCTGAGAGAATTATATTATCAGCAGTGCATACAAACAGACTATAATCTGCATCCAGAAAAAGAAACTTTTTTTTTTAATGCAGACTGAATCTGCTAAGACATTGCATCCAAAAACATTGAGATCTTTTCATTTGATATTTGTCAGTCTTACTCATGGGACTAGCCCACTCAAATAATGTCAGCCCTACATAGCATGAGGAGGCTGCAGAGAGATGAATTCCTACTTAAGCTTTCAAGAAATTTACCTGGACAACACCTGGTAGTACGACTTTGTAAAGATATGGCAGCTATTGGAACCATGACATTTCTGGCACATTTTTTTCATATGTGTTTTACTTGGGCATGTGTTTTATGAAGTGTCTTCATAAAACTAATAAATTACTTGATTCATTTGCCATTTATCTGGATCTTTACACTGGGAAAAGGAACATGGTTTAATACATAATAAAAAAGTGGTCTTTAAAGAAAAGAAAATCACACAATCCACACTTTTTTTTTTTTCTGCAGAATACAAAGGCAGCGATTTTCCTGAACTAAGATGCTGTTCAATGGTCAGCATCTGAACTAAGCTACTTACGATCTTCAACCCCAGTGATACCAAGAACTACTAACACCATATTTTCACAGGTCCACTTCCTTGGGCAGCATGTGCTGGCTGTGATGCAGTGATGCTGGAAGCTAAACCTGGAGATCACCTCACTTTACACCACTAAACATGACCTGTGACTCGAGACATCACTGGAGAGCAAAACTTTTATCTCTTGTTTATAGATTTAACTTCAGGTCATGCTGACAGTAGCAATATTTTCTTACCTAGGGATGTGGATTTCACCACATTGCACATCAGAATAGGTGATGCCATGCCCACATTACTCACTGTCTCCACTGAAATCCAGCAGTATTTTTCTGTAGCTGTGATGGTGGCATGAGCTCATTGCAGGCAGCACCACGTCTATGCCAGCTTGGGTCACAGAAGAAGAGAGACTGGCATCTAAGTGAATTCTGGCAGTAGGGGCTGAATATCAGGTTGAACAGGTAGACACAGCTCATGTTTTATGTGGAAAGCTCATGCATGCATCTGTGATAGGTTTGACCTGGAGCTATGCAAAGAATATCCATGACTGTCAATCTGTAGGCAGCAACAAGCACTAATTTCATACAGCAGTGTTAGAAATAATAATAAATCAAAGCAGAAGAGACGCTTTTGAGATAGAGAAATCATCACTGCAGAGACAGACAAATCACCAGCAAAACAGTTTTCTTTAATAATTGATTTTATCTACTCAATTCAATAAAAGGAAGAATGGTGAAAGCCAGAAATGATGCACGAAAGATGTAATATTCACAGCAGCTTTGTAGATGATAAGCAGGGTAACGCAACACGAATGTTTCAGACTTTGTTTTCTTACAAATATGGCAAAGCTAGTGAATGGGCATATGATATTTTGGGATAAGTACTCATTTCACTTAATGCRGAATAGGCAGCTGTAATTGTGCAAAGCTCTGGAAATTCTTTCAGACATACAGTATGAGATCTCTGAGCAAACTCTATTATTTTCTTCCTGCTGTGTTTATTTCAAATGTCACATGTGGTGATGGTTTCTTTTAAAAAAAATGTATTGATAAGTTGCATTTAAGAAGCCTAGTATTTGCCAGCTGCTAACAGACTCCTCCCCACCAAAATACCTTTGAAAAGTAGTCTTTGTTATTGCTGAAATATTCAGGTGATTTTTCTTCTAGTACAAAAGGTTAGGACAAATAGGTGACATCTCCCTCCTCTGAACCAAAACTGAATGTAGCAGATGAGCATTTGCTTAGCAACAGAATAATTTTTATTACTGTCACATGTAGATAAAATAGAAATGGTTTGCCTTTAGTGATTTTTATAGAAGAATTTCAAGTCTTAAGTTGGCCTTTCACAAACAGAATGCATTCAAAGCCATGTTGCAGGTTTTACAAATGTTATTTATAAAGCAAGGCACCATTTGGATCAAAGGAGACAGGCGATTTTTGAGAATCTAAATTAACTACAAATGACTAATTTAATGGCAAGCACAGATTTGGTCTCTAATAATCTTTCTTTTGAAACTGTAATGATGTCTCTTAATTATAAAAATATAGCCAGCAGCTGAGAGTTGTCACCTTTTACATCATTTCAGTACACCCTTATCTTGCTATAAAGAATTCTATCAGCATGAACACACAGTTTTAAAAGCCGCTGTCACCATAACGTTGTCATTTTATTTTTAAGTAGCACATTTATTAGTGGAGGCTTTTACTTGCTTAATAATTATTATTCATTTTTAAAAAAGATTTATGTAAGATAGTTTGTTTACAATAGCATGTCTTGCTATTGTAAAACATGATTGTTTTGTGGATCAGCAGAACATAGATGCTATACATAAAGAGCACAGCAAGCATCAGGTCAGGTTCAGCTCTCCTGTATAATGAGAGACCTCACTGGCAAACACTATCTCTTTTGTTCCCATTTCCACTTGTTTTAATTTTACTTCTCTTTTACAGTGCAAGAAAATGTGTGCTCACAGAAACTGGCCAGAGGACCCGTATATGGCACATCTTCAAGAGAAATATTTCTGTAACAAGGCAACAAATTTCCAGGAAAATGGAACAAGTCTGCAGTGGAGTTGAAAGGCACGGGAGAAGAAGCCAAATGACCCAGACACGTGCTACCTGGAGAGTCTTATAAAAATAACCTTTCATATGGAAGTGCAGCAGACAGATTTGGCAGTGAGTTTAAGAGATCTCATAGCTGCGAGTGTGACAGTATCCCCAATCCCAAAGTTAATCCCACGTGTGTCACATGCTCCCAAATGATTTCACACTTTTCTACATTTCTCTGCATATGGAGCAATTTACTCTTAACCAATCTGAAGGAATAAAAGGGCATAGGCAAAGAGACAGCACGTCGACTCTGCTAATGTTTCAAAAGGAGGTGAAGGTCATGCTCCTAGAAACTTTCTTTTTGGTTTCCAAGTTCTTGCTGGAGCTGCAGAAGACAAACCTATTTGGAATACCCCCATTTCATGTGTAGTTGGAGAGCATTTGTGCAGCAAAATATGCCACAAAAATATACTCTTAAACTTGGCAGTTTGAGCAGCATGAGCACAGACCTTCGCCACCTAATTCAGGACAGTTACAGCTAGGAATCTTTCTTTTCTAACTCATTCAGGGAAATTAGGATCTACCCTTCCACAGATAATAGTCTTGGTATTGTCCTGGTTTAAATATTACATGGAAGTTATTTTGCAGCATAAATACAAACTGACTTCTTAGAGTCGTAGGGTTTGTAATCATTTCCGTGTGATGAGGCTGAAGGGATATGAAGGGATAAGGGTCACAAGCCTTCCTCTCAGTGTAAAAGCATGAATATCCATACKCCACTAGTAAACTACATTCACTGAGGAGAGGAAAATGTGCGTTCATCTGTTTTTTCTGTACCCATACTCAATATACTAAGAATCAACAACAGAAATGCAAGTACTGTCAAGCAATACAAGCATGCTGTGGAAGTCGTACCCTTTTGTTCATCACTTTGTTCATTGTCTACTTCGAAGGATTTGCACTGAAATTAATTTAGGATCTTTTCAGCTGCCAGTACGGGATGTGGCTGCAGGATGTTCTGATTGCATACAAATTTTGCAATACTTTCCCAATAGTGATTTTCCAGCCTTTGTGAATTATGTCCCTTTTCATAACCTGATTTCAGAGAAGTGAAGATGCTGAAATGCAGTGAGGCAGCTTAATGTCATAACATTTCCTAGCCAGAAACTGTAAGTCTCTCAAGAGCAAATCTGTTCCTGTGAGATTTCCAGACCAATTTCTCAAGCAAAGAGCTTTGATAAGAATCTGAACATCAAGGCACTTCATCTGAACTAGTAATCCTTTGAGGTCTGCCCTTCACTAATCTTTATATGTAATTCGTCACTGCTGGAGAACAGTTTAAAGATCTCAGTAACTGAAAATACTTACCAAGGAAGGAGGAAGGTTTGCTAAATTATGAGAGTTTTCTGGGGAATGACATGACACTGAAATCACAATTAAGGAAGGTGGAAATATGGAGGCAGGATAGAGAGCTGCAAAGGCAACATACCTTTGTTCTGTTCTCAAGATTTGCTGGATGGCATGCAGTTATTAATGATAATTAAACAATGAGTTTTATTTCAGACTGTTTCATAATGTATTACATTTTATGACACTTTCCTAATGCGGTAAGAGTGAAAATAACATGTATGACCCCTATCTGCATAAGACGGAAGTCTCTGTTAGTATTCCTGTTTTAAGCCCACTCTACAGCACACTTTTGCTGGTTTGCTCACAGCTCCTTCCAAGAGCACCATCCTAGTTCTCTTTTTATAATCACAGAGATAGACAATTTTGTTCCCTTTTCCTTTTATCACAGAGCCATTTCCTTTAGGAAAGAAAAAAAACAAAAAGGCTGCTGAAGCATCAAAAAAATGCTGAGCAACCCCTGTATTTACTTGTCTGCATTTTCTTACTTGGAAAAAAAAAGTCAATGCATCTCAGGATTTTGTTCTTTTTTTTTTCTCAGTCAGTGGAATTACAAACCAAATTAGCTTGCTTCAGATTGATTTATCTCCTTTTTAAATCTGTTTACTGTTTTCTGTTTAATTACTGAAACTGAGGTTTCAAGAGGTAAAACACAGGTATGAATACTGCGCCACAGTATTCTTTTCTTCTCAGGTGACATAAATGAAAATGATGTCATCTGGAAATGACTGTCACCCARCTCATTAAGAGTGACTGTCACCCGTCTCATTAAGAGTGCACTGCACATAGGGAAGCCTGCAAATCTTCCTTGTAATCTGTATATATATATGCACCCAGAGAGCTATTTATCTTCAAGCCATTGTTCTGAAAATGAAAAGGGACTGAGGATAGATGATGTTGGAAGAAAAAGCAACTTTGGTAGTGCGTGTCTCTGCCATCCTTTGTCCTATTTTAAGCAAAATGTTTTTTGTCCTTTATTTGTAGATACTGAGTTTTTCCCAGACCCTCTAGCATGTGCTCAAAGCCAAACACATTGTTATATGACAGAACACATGCATAGCCTCCTTCAAAGCACTGCAGTCAAAATGCAAGAGACTAGGGCTGCATCAACCCATCTTCCAAATGATGTACTTTTGACAGATTTGCATATGTTCTTACTGACAGGAGATGCAGATGTGCATCTAATCTAATATAATATAATATGCCTTGATTCTTAAAAAGGAAAGAACTAACTTTAAATTTGTCAAATTGTAAGAAATTGTCAGTGATACTCTGGGTTCTGAGTGAAAAGTTACTTCTCCACAGGCCACTGATTTCCTAGTTCTTCTTACAGGGAGTCCTGATTTCTCTTCTCAAAGAGACCACTCAGGCACCATCCTGCAAATACTCCATGGCTGAACCAGTACGGTCATTCCTTTTCACTTTATGGACTAGGTAGGATCCAGCATTTTCCTTTAGGACTAGCAATCAAACCCACAAATTTCATCCAAATGACATGGTGAAGTTGGAACCTCTTCTTGGGTGTCATTTCTAAAGGCAGAGGCTGTCAGACTGCAAGGGAATACGTGAACACTAAAACGATAGCACTAATTACTATGGAAACTCTTAAAATGCTGATGTTAAAATTAGACATTTTACTTTATATTTCTTCTGGATGAAGAAGAAAAACAAAAATGTTGATCTATTCTATTTTACTTACAATGAAGCCTGTATCTTACTTACAGTGAATTGGGTCTCGAATAAAGGATTTGCAGAGAGACTCCCAAAGCTTGCCCAGGGAATCTATTATTCCCTGTTACTGTTTCATGTGGGCACTAACGGTGCCATTGGGAAACTAAGCAACATCAAACAAGATTTCAGAGCCCTAGGGATGGCAGTGAAAGACCTAGGAGGCCAGGTTGTGTTCCCCTACTCATGCCAACAAGGGGAATGGATATGAGGAGGAGAAGGTGGATATTTCAGGTTAATAACTGGCTGCACCACTCGTCTTGGCGACAGAGTTTTGGTTTCTATGATGCTGGGACTCTGTTTGAAGATCACCAAAGATGGTGGTCTCATCATCCCCCACCCCAGATGATGGAGAATGATGAGAGCCACTCAGCAAGAGGGATACGCGTGTCTTTGCCAAAAGGTTGGCCAACCTCATTAGGAGCGATTTAAACTAAGCAGGAAGGGGGAAGGGGAGTGTTAYATAGACAAGGCAATCAATGTCATGCAGCCAAAGTCAGAAGGCACCCAGCGGGGGTATGGAAGTGGGAAAGTGAGAATAGGGTATGATTATAGATGGTCCTGTTTCACCCCTCCTGGGAAACTTGCAGACTTGATTACTTCCCATAAATGCCTATATACCAATACATGAAACATGTGGAACAAAAAAGGACGAATTGGAGATCTGTGTGTGGTCCCAGCATCATGATCTCATTGGAATGACAGAGACATGATGGGATAGCTCACATGACTGGAATGCTGGAATGGAAGGCTATGTGCTTTTTTGGGAAGGACAGGCCGGGAAAGCAAGGTGGTGGGATCACTCTGTGTGTGAGAGCAACTGGAATGTATGGAGCTCAACCTAGGAATGGATGATGAGTGAGTTGAGAGCTTGTGGTAAGGATTAAAGGGCAGGCTAGCGTGGGAGACACGCTCCAGGCCACTTGATCAAGGCAAAGAAGTTAATGAGGCCTACTATAGACAACTGGAAGTTACCTCACAGTCACAGGCCCTGGCTCTCATGGGAGACTTCAACTGCCCTGATATTAGCTGGAAAGACAACATAGCAAGACACAAACTGTCCTGGAGATCCCTGCAGAGCGCTGATGATAACTTTTTCACGCAGGTGGTGGAGGAGACAAAAAGGAGAGATGAACTACTAGACTTTGTACTGACAAACAGAAAGGGACTTGGAGATGT
Organism: Nothoprocta perdicaria; assembly: GCF_003342845.1. Classification (NCBI taxonomy): domain Eukaryota; kingdom Metazoa; phylum Chordata; class Aves; order Tinamiformes; family Tinamidae; genus Nothoprocta; species Nothoprocta perdicaria. The sequence continues at coordinate 3,359,585 of NW_020455699.1, read as the reverse complement.
GAAGGTAGGAGGTAGCCTTGGCTGCAGTGATCATGAGTTGGTGGACTTCAGGATCCAACAAGGAGGAAACAGGACTGCAAGTGGCCTTGTAATCATGGACTTCATGAGGGCTGACTTTGGCCTCTCCAGGGACCTCCTTGGAAGAATCCCATGAGCTAGGGCTCTAGCAGGAAGAAGGGCCCAAGACAGCTGGTCACTATTCAAGCAGCACTTCCTCCACACTCAAGATTGGTGCATCCCTATGAGTAAGAAGTCAGGCAGAGGGGACAGGAGACCTGCTTGGATGAGCAAGATGCTCCTGGCAAAACTCAAGCAGAAGAAGRCAGYATACAGTATGTGGAAGAAAGGATAGGCTTCGGGATAAATACAGGAATGTTGTCAAGGAATGCAGCAATGCCACAAGGAAAACTAAGGCACATTTGAAATTAAATCTGACAAGRGATGTTAAAGACAACAAGAAGAGTTTCTTCATATATATCATCGGCAAAAGGAAGGTTAGGGAAAATGTGGGTCTGCTGATGAACGGGGTGGGTTTCCTGGTTACGGAAAACACAGAAAAAGCAGAGTGCAAACAAGAGAATGTCTYGTTTGCTTCAGTGTTTACCAAGGGCAGCCCCTTGGAATTCCAGGCTCTAGGGACAACAGAAGAAGCCTGGAGAGAGGAAGACTTGCCCCGGCAGAAGAAGATTGTGTCAGGGAGCAATTAGGGAAACTTGATACCCACAGATCCATGGGCCCTGATGGGAAGAACCTCAGAGTGCTGAGTGAACTGGTGAATGTTATAGCTAAGCCATTTGCCATCATCTTTGAAAGGTCCTGGAGAACAGGGGAGGTGCCGGAGGACTGAACGAAAGCCAACGTCACCCTGATCTTCAAAAAGGGCAAGAAGGAGGACCCGGGTAACTACAGGCCAGTCAGTCCTGGAAAAATCCCTGGAAAAATGATGGAACAGCTCATCCTGGCTGTTGTCTCAGGAACCTGATCACAAGCTGATTCAAATCTGAATTCCATTAAAGATTATAAACATAAAATGAAAGTATTCTACAGAAATATTTTGCAGATAGAGTTGAACAACGCAGAGTGAAAGGCAGCCCAAGTATCTTTTTCTGCTCTGTTTATCTTACTATCTGTTAAAATACTTTGTTTTCAAAATAAAAAACAGCAAGTTCCTACATTAAGAACTAGAAACTTGCAAAATGTCACACACTGAAAAAGCTAGAGGAATGACAATTGTGCATTTAAGTAATAGAGAACATAATCTTAGATAATCTGGAATTAAAGATTAATATTAAGAAAGATTTATTTGTGGAGGAGGGCAGAAATAGCAATTAAAAATCAGTTGGAAGAATATYGAGTGTGATTTCCACCTTGATCTCAAGACTTCAGGTTGCCCAGGATTAAATTAAAACTCTGAGCTACTCTACTAGCTAAAAGGAAAGTTAAAAATAATATTACTAGAAAACCTTACAGGCTTTCCRTGGTAGACACTTTTAGATAGCCTTTGCTTCTGCTTTAACTGGATGCTGAAATGAAGGTCAATAAAGCTTGAAGGCAGCAGAGGAGAGCAGGGTGCTGCCAAATGTAGCCACTGTGCTTGCAGAAGCAGCTAAGTGGACAGTGGAGAGGGCAACTCTGCCCTCAATAACTGCTTTCCGTCATGCACACCAGAGCCTCCTCAGCCCTGACCCTCTTGGATGGCCCTATAGTTCATCTCCACCCACTCATGCAAATCCAGGCCCTGAGAAGTGCATATGGATGGGGAAAATTGGACAGACACAGATCTTGCTCTGAGTCAGAACTGAGAAAGGACCTGAGCATCCTCCCAGACCTGTGGACCTCCTGCCAGATGGTGTGAGCCAAGTCAGAAATCAAACCTAAAATAACTAGCAAACAAGATTTCTGTAGAAATCAGCACTGCTTCATGTGAGCTAGGTACCACTTTCAGGCCGTAAGACATGCTCTTCCCATGTTTGAGGTTCCCTGAGCAGGACTGTATATTTCTTGTCCCACTTGCAAGAAATAGTCAACAGGGAATTTTTGATAAAGAACTGGATGAGAGTATGAAAGATAACTCCTCCCTTCATTTTTAAGTAATTAAGTATTGCTGAACAAACAGTGCTGAAATAGTGTAGGATTTTATGGCTCTTCTCTCTCAAAAGCAACTAGTAATCAAAATGATTCTGAGTACAGTCATCCATCAGTTTTCATCAATTTACAGTTGCTCACAGTGACCCTGGTCAACAGCAGAGCCATGATAACATCCCCCTGTTATCCATGTGAATTCTTCCCTTTACATGCCCAAAATGTGCAGGAGTTTAGACAAAGACGGGCTTCTTGGCAGAACAGGGGTCTGCTCCCCTTCCCCCTCTCACTTTGCCACGGTTGTCAGTTCATCTCAGATCCGGAAAGCTGGAAATGCTTTCAGTCTGCCTTTCTGCACTAGCCTGTCATTCGTTTTACATTTTGTTCCTTCATCGATGCTTCTTAATTGCTGTAATTTTGTTCTGCAGTCTTTGATAAACTCATGTCGTATCCCTTTTTCACATTTTCATTCTGCTGAATTGAAGGTGATGGCTCCAGCACTTGCAAATGGTGTTAGTGCAGGAAAAAATACCTTGATGCACACAGGGTTTTGGTTGGATACTCATATCAAAATGTTCACAGTAGTGCAGTTACTAAAGGAGAAAAGGCTTTGATGCAGGTTGAAGAAAGGCCGAAGTCCAGCACTTGTAGAAAAGAAGGGAAAGATCCATCTGATGATTTCATTACATTTTATCTGCACCTGGTTGAGGGCTTCATGCCAAGGCCCTGGCAGGTTCTCTGCCCTGCCTACATCCAGGTACACATCACACATCCTTGCCTGCACGAGGCGCCAATGTCAGGCGGACGGCAGGAATGGGCTGTACCTTTATAACACTTAAATGCATGGATGTGGGGAGGTGGATTTTGCCTGCTGCAAACTGAAAACTCCTGATCTGTGACTGGATACAGCTGCAAACAGAAATGTTTCTCTGAGGACAACTTACAACTGACAGCTTCAGAATGAGTGTGCTCAGAGGGACTGTGACCTTATCTACAGACAACCTTGACAACTTCTTTTTTTTTATTTTATTTTATTGGTCCACTAAAACCAATTACTTCTTATTGGCACCATTTCTCTCTATTCCATGCAAGAGACATCAAAGACAAAAGTGTGCAAAGTTTTTATATGAGGAAATTAATTGTCTTGTGCTCTGAGGCTGGTACAGGGGCATTTAAAGTAGGAGATGCACACAGCTGTAGGGGTAAGCCCCTGTTAAGCAGACACAGAGAATGGTTTTCTGGGACGTACACATTTAGCCTCTGAATGCTCTGGCTATAAGCTTCTAAACCCCAAACCATTCAATTAAACTTTGAGTTGCAAGAGGATTTAGCTGCAGCAGTCATTGGCTTTAATAGGAATTGCATGGCTAGAATCCATGCATTGCTTTGCAAATGCCCATGTAACTGTTCAGTCAATTTTGTTATTTAGCATTTCTAGTGAYTGAGCTTATAACTAATAGAAAGCAATTGGAAGTCACTACAAGCTGATTGAAATTACTSTAATATGCATTGCCCTATTTCCATAGTTAAAGTGTTCCTAAACCTTGGGAGACATCTAATAGCTAGCATGTTACAGAGCCCTGTTGCTGCAAAAMTGGCCTAATTAGATCCTGTAGCAGTACATATTTTTATTTTAAAAATATTATTATTATTTATATCTAATATATTTTTATTACACAGGATAAAATAAGCAAAATTAAAGGGAAAGTCATAWAAAGCATTTCTGTTGCTGTGGTGCAGAAGCCTGTAACAGGACTCAGCATCAGTACAGTGCATGGTACAGACAGACTGAAAAGTAGAATCAGAAGTCCTAGAGGCCATGCCTCAAATGAAAGGGGAAGTCAGCAAAATGAGGCTCTTAGTGAGCAGTGRCAACCTGAATCCACCCAAAAACAGCTGCTCAAGGTGCTTGGTTTAAAAACATAAAACCAGAATTTGGCAATATCTGGAGCAGGGCTTGGTATGCTGATGATSAAAGGGAGATGGTGAATAGAGCAGCAATGCACTGAGATGACCTCTGAAAGCACAGGTCAGCAACATACATTGTAAGAAACAGAAAAGGCAGTTGTTTGCCAGGATGCTTTGCTCCTAATATTCTGTTAGTTACAATCTCTTAATCAAAGTTGAGAGAATTGTATTGTGCAAAGCAGAGCATGTGTTAAGCAGCTGAAGGTTACTCCATCCAGACAGGTACCCTCCGCAAGTCATTACTGTTAATTGAAAGTGATAATGCTGCAACTTGGGAGGGGTTCTGTGGGGACAGTTGGTGATGGTGATGATGATGTTTAATGGCATCTTATTTCCATGAAAGGCATCCTGATCTCATAGGTTTTAGCAGGCTGTCAAATCATATCACTTTGATTAAACTTTGAGCCATGAACTRATTGTTCCTATGATCAAAAATATACTAGTTGACAAAGCTAGTCACACTTTGGCTTTTGTTCATAAACAATTCCTGTGCTCTAGGAGATTTTCACCAGCTTCTGCCAAACATGGTCCTCTGAGCCCTTTCAGCTCCAACATCATAGATGCAGTAGTAGAATTTTTCAAACAGTTCCTCCTTTTCAGGGCAACTTGCACTCCTCCCTTTCCTGTAAACAATTTAATAATCTCCTCAACTTCTCATTCTTATCTATGTAACTGTAACATGCTCTGGGCATGGCCCAAGGTGCCATGGAGGAGGGCTCTGTGGGCAACCCATTGTTATACTTGCCCAGTCATTGGGAATTTCTTGTAAAAATTCACCTCCAGTGTCTTTTCTAATTGCCATTTTTTTTCTCTTTTTTTTYCCTTGCACCCACTGACAGGCAAACTTGAATGTAGGACCACACCMCTGGTGTGGCAATGCCAGAGAAACCTTTTTCTTCTCTAGCTAAAGTAATGCCTCCACAGTAGGTATTTCTGCACCCTGTGCTTCCGGGAGATGTCCTGCACATCTCACCAGGCCAGGAAACACTGGCTGATGTAGCTTTCCATGGGATATAAACAGCACATGCAGTAACCATCCATTAGCTAATCATCTTATGTAACCAACCAGTCTTGGCATAAATTAAAGCAGTTATGGGGTTGCTGCAGCACATATTTGCCTGTCTATTGGACACTTGCAACAAGTGGGACAAGCTGAGCCACAGCAATCCTTTGCCAATGTYCTCATAAGGTTTTGCTAGCTGTCCTATTCAGGAAAACCACCAACCTAGCAGTCCTAACAACCTCTYCTGGTCCAACTGAGGGTTGTCCACAGCTACCATTACCTCATTCTACAGATATAYGCATGTCAACTCAACCTTCGTCTTCTACAAACCTTAAAGTTGTGGCTTAGCTCCAGTAAGGAAGCTTACCTGAGTAATTAGTCCCTGGTCCCCTGCGACCTCCAAACCTGCACCCCTCTTTTCTCTGGATTCTGGAGGAAAATGGAATTTCCTACTTGTTTAAACAAACTTTTCTTCCCTTCTCTTGAACCTGTGTACAGCGTTTCATAACATCAATAACTGCTCACCTTGCTGGTGTTGAAGCTTTGAAAAGAGTGACAGRGAGAGCTGCATCTAAAGCTTTGCTTACCTTTCAATTTAATTTTGTCCAATAACCCTACATTTTTACATCAGTCRGTCTTGCTTTTTCCTAGAGAACTTTTACTGCAGCACTTTCCCAAAAGTTGGTCTTCCTATGTAACAACAACAGTGTTTATGCAGAGCTTTGGAGCTAGTTTAGGCACTTCTGATTATGTCTGGAGAAGTTGTAATCTGCCAACCACTGTCATACAAATGAGATTCATCCCTCASTCTATTATTCTTCCTCAGAGAGATACATTTTAATAAAAAGATTCCTTGCAGAAAATCTCAAAAATCTCACATCAAAATCTTCTCATCTGTGAACAGGCCATGAAATAATAACAAAAATACCTTCTGTCTTACTCTAAAAGTAAGGGCAGATAAAGAGGCAACTGTGATTCACTCATACAGCAGAGTGAAAATTGTACAAATTTCAAAAAATCCTCTCAAACAGTTAGGTTATTAAAATACTGGATACATAGCATCACAAAAATTACGGCTTATATAAAACATGACCTGGTGCAAACTGCCTTATCAGCCTGATTTATGAATCATTATGAATCTGGTTGAAAAAATAAAAACCTTTGTAACTACACTCCAATAGTGTCACTCCAGTAGCTCACCTCTGTACCAAAATGGGCTAGACATATCCTGGTCTGAAAGAACATCTGGAAAATTGGAACTTCTGTAGAGGGTACAGCGTGGAGTGACAGATGATTAAAGGACTGAAGCATTCCTCATATGAGGAAAGACCAAGTGAAGTCAGTCTGTTTATCCTAGAGAGGAGAAGACTKAGAGGAGATCTGATCAATATGTGTCTCCACCTGAGGGGAGAATGTAAAGAAGATGGGGCCAAGCTCTTCTCGGTGATGGCCAGCTATAGGACAAGGGGCAATGGGTGTAGGCTGAAACCCAGGGAGTTCCATCTCCATACGAGGAAGAACTTCTTGACAGTGAGGGTGACAGAGCCCTGGCACAGGCTGCCCAGGGAGGTTTTGCAGTCTCCTTCTCTGGAGATCTTCCAAACCCACCTGGATGYCGCCCTGTGTCCCGTGCTCTGGGTGTCCCTGCTGGAGCAGGGAGGTTGGACTAGATGATCTCTAGAGGTCCCTTCCAACYTCAGCCATTCAGTGAAATCTGTGAAAACACAATTAGCTCAGCTGGCTTGTGTTTGTTGTGTAAGGCCGCACAATGCCCTTAACTTTCTGAAGGTGGGTGAAAAAGAACAAAACTTTGATTYATATTAAGTTTTGCTGGATGATAAGATGGCAGTGACAGTACCAACTATTCAGAAATAAACGTTTAATATTATTTAAAAAAAAAAATCTACAACAGAAAAATAATCAGAACACTTAAACATGTTTTGTAAGCAGTGTCAAAAGTAAAATTTCATTACATTAGAAAATAGATGCAGGTCCAGACACTGTATGTTTTCCAAATGCAATCTCAAAAAGTGTTCCCATGGGTCTCAGATGCTGTTTACAATGRACCATCAAGCTAAACTCTTCATTCACCATGTCCATCTTGTCTAGTTTATGACCAAACTCAACGCTATCGTCATATCATTCAAGCTATTAAATCAAGTTGAGGAGTGTACCTCTCACATGGCATGTTAGATAAGATCCATAATATCTTGGCACTGCTCTTGCAGTGCTGAGGTGTTCTCAAACACAGTTTGGGAGTTAGGTTCTAGCTCTGAGTGGTCTGATTCGTGCCAAAATTAAATATGTAAGCTAACCAAGGGGCTCTTGACAAGAACTCATAGAGAATACTTACAGGAAAAAAAAAAAAAAAAAAGATAAAATGAATCTAATTCTGGTGACCATCTCTATTGCTGATATTAATCTGCAAAACCTAGAATTTCTACATTAATCTGAAACATACAGCTTGCCATTGCAAGATCAATTGCTTTTTAGTTACAGGAAACATTAGGGCACTTCTGTACTGARCTCTAACAGATGTTTCAGCCTTAGAGGTATCCTCAATAGCTTTGCAAAAGTGTCATTTCTTACTCCTCCTCACTGTTAAAATACCATCAGCAGTAATTTAATTGGCTAGATGCTGCTCCCAAGAGCTCTTAGTAGCATAATTCTGCTGGTGAATTTGTTCTGACAGGCTTACAATGAGTCCATTTTCATATATCATTCTTGTCAGCCCTGATGACCACCACATTTAGCAAACGTAAGTAACATACAGCAGACAAAAAAGAAAGGAAATCTATTGAATGAGCCATATACTTCTTTTTCCAGGAGGAAATGTCACTGCTTACAAGACCCCAAGCACTGGCAAAACATAGATTTCTCTTATTTCTTTAATTCTAACAAACAGTATGTACAAGACATTTCCCAACAGTGTCAGTAACACCACAGTGCATTTTTTTTTGTAATCAATATGTTATCATTGCTCTTTGATGGTTCAGGAACAGGAGGTTTTCAGGAACACAAAGCAAGCTGAACTTTTGTCCATAAGTAGCCAAGATTCTTTAAAAGATTTTGAATAACCACGAAGATTTTGAAGGGCAAGTGATTTCACCATTTATTAGTAATGGATCTCTATCAAAGATTTTGACTCTCAAGTTAGGTTATCACACAGTGTTGGTACACACTGGAAATATCTCTGACCATGCAGGTTGTCAAGCTTCTCAGCCTTTAAGGTCTTGTTCCATTCTCAGCGCATAAATGCATTCTTAACAAAAGTTACATTCTTGTCTCAATTATTAAGACCAACAAAAAACTTCCAGACTTCCCCGAGGACACTATATCCTCTGACTGCTCACCCATCCATCTTCTCCCTCGTATCCTTTTTGAGTGCTCACCTGCTAGGTCTTCTCCCTCAGAAGTCATTGGTCAGGACTGGCATGGACAAAATAGGTTCTGGACAGAAGCTTGCAAAAACTATTCTCACATACATATTTCACTCTGCAGATGTTTTTCTCTCAAAGCCTTTTTTTCCCCAACATTTAAACCTATTTTACAAATAATGTGATCAAGCAACACTTAGCAGTTAAGTCTAATAAAGCAATATAGTTTTCACAACCTAGGTGCTAAGCACCTCTCTTTCCTTCATCATTTTCTCTCTCCATTTTAGAGGGCTCACTCCTGTGTGTCACTGAATCTTTTAACATCTGCTGGAATCAGTGGGAGTCTTGTATGCTTCAGCTTTAATTTTGGAGATGCATTTTAAAGTCTGGAAGATTTCATCTTCCTGGCAAGGAGCTCAAGCTGTCAGAAGAAGAGACTGAGGAAAGCAATAATAAAATTCAGGATACTTTAAAGTGAAGTGACAGGCAAATGGAAACAGCTTCCAGTGGAGCTGGGAACTCATTCAACAAAGTGCTGTAGTTCAGCAATTTGACACACCAGTGACATCATTACAGTGTCTAACTTAATCATACTTGCATAAATAACCTACCAATGTGTTGAAAAATCACCTTATCTGGAGTATCTAACACAGGATTAAATGCTTATATTCACAACAAGAGTTGTGCCCAAAACCTGATTCCTTCCTATGATGATACTAAAAAGTGAATAAATTTCTAAACACTGTTCAGTATCTAAAAATACTAGAAGATGGAAATCTGAAGGTAGAAGGAAAGGCAGAATAAGTCCCAAATGCCAGGATTTTGTCTTTTTTTTTTTTTTTTTGGCCATTTTTGGGCTTAATAATTTCAAAACAAGAAAAAGAATGTGTTTCAGAAGACCTAGAGTAACATCAGCTTTGCCATTTCTCTATCACTATCAGCTTAAAATTAAAAAGATATTGCTTGTCTTGTTCATTGCATTCAGAAAAAGAAAATCACATAAGCACAGAAATCCAAATAATCTTGAAAAAGCATGCTACACCCAAATAGGGTGAGGGTAAACCAACATGAAAACAAAGGCAGATAGTTTTCTCATTAAAAAAGAAAAAGAAGTGTGAATATTTTAATATCAGTTTGTCATTTCTTTCACTCATCCCAGGTAAAACACCGAGCTGCAGAAATGTTTCTCATAACCACTTCTTAAATTCAAACAGCAGACGAAACGTACTATGCCCAAGACTTTCCTGTTATATTTACCACAAGCCATGCTTTTCTATTTCAGTTACTTCTACATTATAATATCTTTCCAAGTTTGTTTTTCCTATTTTCTCCCTGAAATTTCTTTCCTTTTATTGGTTGTGATATTTTTTCATCCATCTATTTTTACGCCAGTTTTCTCTGTTCTGCACTCTTCCTTCTATTATAATCTCTTCATGCCTTTTTATTCTCTCTCTCATCATCGGCACCCTGCCTGTGTATCAGGGCTGGTAAATATTCTTACTGACAGATCTGAACAGCTACTTCACAAGGAAAAAAATAATTTTCTTGGCTTCTTATATGAATGCCCATGCACTTTCCTTCCTGTCGCCCACCCACACCTGTTCCTCTGGCATACATAGTGTTTAGGGACGGGAACTTCCCTAGCAGTTGCTCTATGGACTTCTTTCCTACTGCTGCTGGATCCAAATCCAAGCACACTTAGAAGTCCCTTTCCCCAACTTGTGGTGTGAGTCCTTTGGCCTCCTCTTTTCCTCTTTCATTTTAGGGTCACTTCAAAGAACATAATTTTGCCATGCAGAGGAAAGCAACATACCAAACAGAAAAATGTTCTCTTCTTCTCCTGCATGCTTTCTTTGTCCTTGTCCATGTTATCTATATTCTCCAGATATCCTCCACTCTCAGTACATGTTGGTTGCAAGTTCATTGCACTGCTGATGCTCCATTTGGTTGTTTYTGTGTAAAGAAAGAAGTTTGCCCAGTTTGGTGAATGGGAAATATTCAAAGTCACAGTGCACATTTATTCTGGCTTTCCTATCAAGCAAAATCATGACATGAATTCAATGAATTAATAAATTGAAGTGAACCTACTTTATTTGAACTGTGTAGCTGGGCTTGCTAAATTACACCAGAGTAACGCCACTGCCCACAGGCTGTGCTTAAAGAAGTCCCTTTCCTGCCTTGAAGCAGCCATGTGCAAGATGTGCACAGCAGGAAAGCCATAATGGAAAGACTAGAGCATCTGAGGCACAAATASAACCAACTGTCAAAGATCTCACGCCTAGTTAAATAACAATAAAGTGTGTGGTGCTTAAAAAAGCAACAGGAAAAAAGTCGTAACTGCTGGTTAAACTTGCACTGCAGTGAACCTGAGTTTGGTGCTCAGAACAAACCATGTGTGAAAGGTCTCCAGTTTTGGTACTGCTCCAGATGGTTTCAGCACTTGTCACTACACATGAGTAGAATGCAAAGCAAAGTGAAAAGATTATTTTCTGGAGGGGGGAAAAAAAAAAAAAAAAAAAAAAAAAAGGAAAGCAAAGTTCTTCTTAAAGTCTCTTTAGTCTCTTTTTAGTCTCTTTTTAAAATAATGCAAAACCACACATCTCCAGATTTACAGAATTATTACCCCTCTATGAGTCTTACAGTAATTTTTCTCAGTCACTTCTTTCACTTGAAGAGACAAAGCAATCCTCTCAATAATATCAGAATACAGAGCATCTCTTTCACAGCTGCCTACCTTTCAATCCTCTCCTGGGTCCTTGTCCTAGCCCTCCTTCTCCTCATATTCCTCAGCCACTTGTTCTCCAGGACTTTCAAGGAGCTGTAGGCTACACTTCTTTCCTACCTTTCAGCTGCACACTTATCCTTCATGAAACCCCAGTGCTTTTCCTTTATATGTATAAGGCTTCTGTTTTTCATTGTCCTTTCCACTTTTAAGCTACTTGTGACTAATACCACAATTTTCACTTTCACCTGTCAAACCGATCCTGCTCTAAATTTTGCACCATTTATTACCTTCCACTGAGGATGCTAACAAGCTTTAAAGGTGAGGTATGGGCTGGAGTGGAAGTGAGTAACTTTGCCCAGAGTGTTTAGTGCCCAATTTTTAAGGAAGCAGTAAGTGGTGGTGGGACAGAGCAGGGAAAGAAGGGGGCTGCAAGGACGATTCTTACTGAAGTAACTACTGAGAATAAATGGGCTAAAAGATTTTGTTCCAGGGCTCTCCTAAGCTACAGAGAACACATTCAGAATAAGGCAGTAAGTTCGTTTTCTAAGTGAGCTCCATAAAACGGCAAAATACTCAAGCACATGACAAGCCAAAGATCTACATAAATAATACGAACAATTCCACACACTCATTAAATAACTACAAATAGATGCCCTAAACTTAATAATACTAGACCAATCCACAATTGCATGCTTGCATACAAGAAATTACTTCTGTCTGGCAAATATTACTCTTTCACAAATCCTGTCCCCAGACCAATTGCTTTCTGCCAACTTTCTGTTGCTTTCCTTTACACGTTCTACTTCATAGTATTAACAATGTTACAACTGAAAGCAACAAAAACATTGGTAAGCTCATACCAAATCTAGTTGGCTGTTGTATGGTAATTATTGCATTGCTCTTTTTTTTCTGAAACTGATGGTAGCACTGTAATTGTTTCTACCCTGCAACTGCTCCCCAGTATGGGTATGCTCTAAGCATAAGGCTGGATCCCCCAATACCTACAACTCTCAGTACAAACTCTGGCTTCTCCATCTTACATCTGCCCAGTACAGTCTAAGTCAGCAGAAGTTTCCTTGTTCTGCCCGAAGTCTCCTGTGAGAAGGGTCAAGTTTGAGTTTTGAGGGTGAAACCTTCTCAGCAGTTATCCCCCTTCAGTCCTTCATAGTCCAGCCATGATCATCTTCAAAGCATTTAAAGTCTGTCTTCTCTTTATCACAAATAACAGCATGTGGTTGAAAGTGCAAAATAGGCAGAGCTTATTGCTCCACATGACTCCAAAAAGGGTCAAGAGCAATCACAGAGGCTTACTAAATGGCCCATAATGTGATCTGAAGCCCATGCTTACTTTTGGCATCACTCTCCTTGTTCTTTCCACTTTTTTTTTTTTTTTTTCTCCACAACATCAGCTAACGGCAATTTTCCTGTACTAAGTGAGGTACTTGGAACCCAGTTCAGCTAGCATAAAGCCATTCCTTTCAGGAAGGGTGTGTCAATATCAAAGGGGGCCTTTGGCCAGTGTGCACAGAAGGTGTGATGCACTTGACATTCTGTTCCCTTTGGAGGATGGAGTGACAGTGGCCTCACCAGAGCCCTCCAAAGCTGTTTAGAGGACTTGCACACTCAAGTCACTCTGATACCTGCCTATTGACCTAGATGTTCTGCCATAGTGGAGATTGAAAATAGCTGCTCCACAGGACTGTTTCCTGGAGAAGGCCATTGAAGGCCATCTGTGCACAGAGGTCCTCATCTGGGGAACCTCCTCCCACCCAGCACTGAAGGGAAACAAGTTCCAACAGGCTACAGTACATCCTAGATCCTTTACCTGTGCAACTAAGCTTTCCTCTAAGGCTAAATAAACACAAACCTAACAAGAACGCTTTATTTTAGCTACTGAGTTCCTATAGCAAATTTTGCTGAATTATTACGGATGTATAAAATAATACAACAGGAATTAGAAGTTCAGCTTGTATCTTCTAATTCGCAGGTGAAGTGCTGCATAACATTCTAATGACCGTTATTTATTTTACTGAAATAATTTAGGAACCAATACATTTACTTCCTAATGAAAAAAAAAAAAAGTGAAAAAGTGAGGATAAAGAAAAAGTTTGGATTCTATTTGTTTTCCTACATATTAAAGAATGGAAAGCTTTTGCATTTCCCTGCCTTGTTGAATTCCAAGAGGAAGGAGACTAGAGGGAGAGATGAAGTAATAATATTCAGAACAGTTATTAGAACAGCAGGCAAATGGAACAGTTTGAAGCAAGAATGGAAACTCATTCAGCAGAATCTCCAAGTTCAGCAGATTTCTAGGACAGYGACATCATGAAACCATCATGTTTGTTCCAAAATTTCAAACTATAGTAGTAATATATACTGCAAATGGGAAGACCCAAAGAAAAGTATTATGGGAAGCAGAAGGTGAGTCACAAAAGCCATCTCATTAATCAAGTGAGTGGATGTTGTCAGAAGAGAATGGAAATAAAATCACTCTATGAAACAGAAGAATTTTAAAAAATGATTTAGCTTTATACATTATTTATGGTCCTAAAACCCTTCAGTGACATTCAGTTGTAGTAAAGAGCTCAACTTTCGTCATGCAGCTCCTTATGCTGTAACTGAAGACCATAATCACCACTCTTACCCTCACATTGTGGCTATTTTTTATATGCAGTCATTATAGCGTATTTCATTTATATACAGTGTATATATGTATTTTATTCTCATCTGATTCTCTTTTTAAAATAGAGTGGTAACAGAAATCATTCCTCCAGTTAGTGACTCACCAATCCTCAAGTCCACAGTTTTTTTCCACTAATTTTAAATGATTTCAAGTTGCGGGAGAACAAGAAGATATTGACTGCAAATCTCTTTTAGCTACACTGTCTCTCTGTGTGACAAACTATCTATTAACTTATCACTAGAATTATCTTCTAAGAAACGAAAGACATCTATATAATCTATTTATTCTATTTAAGGTAAGTGGTGGTTAACTCATGCTCCTGGGAAGTCTTCACATGTCCCCAGGATCCGTAGCACGCTGCTCTGAGCCCTTTGGGCAGCACTGTAATTTCTGTAGGAGTGGTGTGGCACACTTAACCATGCACCCATCCAGGGGCACGCAAAACCACCTGGTCTTTGTGAGCGCAGGAGGCACTTACCTCTCAGCACTGCTTCTTGGGAAGACCTTCTGGCACTCCTTATAGCCCCCACAGGAATCCCACTCCGAGGGCAGGGTCTCACCATCCTAGCTGGCCCGAGGACCAAAAATGCACTTTCTGCCCTTCTTCTCCTCCGCAGCATCCCTTAAGGATCAGCATGCAGATGTGGCCCCTGTGGCCCGTGCTCTGGGTGTTCCTGCTTGAGCAAGAGGGTTGGACTAGACCATCTCTAGAGGTCCCTCCCAACCTTAACCAGTCTGGGATTCTGTGATTTCCACCTGTGCTGCCCCAACCTGGCAAATTCTTTGTTCAAGAGACACCTCCGAAGGAGGTGTTTGCCTTTCACACCCTCCTCCTTCGTTACTGCCCTGGGCTGCCCACATGCACCTCCCATGAGACCTGGCTCCCTGGTCCAAACCCCCCTCAACTCCCCAGACCCTTCTCCTTCTGTTTTGAGAACAAATGTTCTAGTGCAGTGTATACTTGATGCACTTAAACGCAGTGTGCTCTTAGGAAGCCCAAATTGATGCCTTTCCTTCACCTGGAAGGTGCAAGTATTGTATTAAGTACTGTGAATAGGAAAACAGAACGGGAGAAAATATAGAAAAAAAAAATCTTTTTTTTTCTTTAATTTTTATTTTTTTTTTTTAAGAAAGGCAGTGTCTGAAAAGCCAAAGTGCTAGCAGTTCACATCCCACTTCCCAGCAATCAAACCTGGAGAGCCTATTTCCAAGCTTAGGATTTGGAAAAATTAGTCATTGTGTTGTATTGTGAAGCCATTAACTATGCATATACAAAGAGATATAATACACACTAGAAATTTCATTTTACAGTCAAGATTATGATTAAGACTGGACAAAAGCAAACAGTCAAGTAGCACAAACATCCCCATATTAATTTATACATTGATAAAGTTAACACTTTTGTGCTTTTTTTTTTTTTTTAATATGATCCCCTTTAGAAGGCATAATATTCCTTAAATGAACTAACACAAGTTCTCAAGTTATCTCAGGACAGTTATTTCAAAAGACAATGCAATATTTTATAGTGAACACTTATAATCAGGCTTTTAACAAAGTAATTCATTATATAAACAAATGAATCAGTCAAACACTAAATAAATATCTGCAATGGTAAATACTAGCATTTTGTTTATATCACTTAGGACCTGATCCTGCAAGCCCATTGTATACAGTTTCATCCCCATTGAAAAACTGGTCTCATTTATTCTATTCTACTATTCTAATTTGAGCTGAACAAATACTTTCTGCCTATGAAGCGAAGTCAGTGCAATTAGCACTGGAATACACCCAAACATGTAATGATTTCCTTAAATATGCTTGTAAATCATTATTTTTATTCATGTTTATGGAATCATCACAAACATTTGTCAGTGAGTATTCATTTTCTGATATTTGCAATCTGAGTTGCATCAATGAGTTGAGATTGATCAGATAAATCATATGTTCCTTGTTCTTGGCTCTCTGAGTGAACAAAACATGAGCTTTTCTAACAAAATTGCAAATTGCAAATTTAAAGAGAGATTTCTGAGGATTTGTTGGGTAAGCAATATTGCAATTTACTTTCCCCAACATTTCAGTTAAGAGTGCTGGTCTGACAAGGCAAGWGCTCCCAGAAAAACATGAGAGGAGGACAGATAGCCTTGAATTATGCCTGTTAGGCCCATATCACCTCCTCCTCTACCATAACTACCCCCATCTCCAGGGCATTGAGAATAGCTTTTTCCTGAAGCACACCAGAGGTGTCAGAAGAGCCATTGGTGTCACAAGAGATGACACCCTTCCAATCAGATCATCTGCCTCAGTTCCTGCCTGCAGTCCACATTGACCTTAGCAACAGAAGCATGTACTATGGAAAAGGGGTGTTTAAATCACCCTGACTCCAATCCCTTGCAGTTAAAACGTGCCAGGATATAAGAGGCTGGCACGTTAATTTTGTTTATTCCTTTTTTACAGTGATGACTTTTTCCCTGCATGATAAATCCAAAAATGAGAGCCAAAGAAAAGAGGTTTTAACTGACCTGTGCATCCTCACGGATGCCTTAGGAAATTCAAATGGTTATCGACATACAGCAACTGTACCAGTGAAGGCTACTGACTTGGTTGGTTTTGGAAAGTAAACACAAAAGAGGCCAGCCATAGCCAAAAGCATTATTTAAGCATATCACAACTTAAATTCTGAAGTTACTTAATTTATTTGCCCACTTCAATTTGAAATATAATTTAAAATCAAAAGTACGTAAGTTCTTGGATGGACCGCCTGTATCAAACTAAGTTTGACTGCATTCTGATGGTTTCTGGGACTCCTTGGAGCTCTCACCACATGAAACCACGAAATGTTCCAAGCATGAAGGGAAAAGAATAGCAATGGTTGTAAGAAAACTCCACCTGAACTGAAAAAAGGAACACCTTTTAAAATTATTATATATATATATATTTATATAATATATAGGGATATATACACGCATCCACACATACATACCTATATATATATATATATCCCCATATAAATATCTCTCTAAAATACAAAAAATGATATTATTTCTTATGTTGGTATCATTTTAAATACTTTACTCCATAAATCCATAACATGACAACTTCAGGCTGTTCAGAGAGATAAATCTTAATACAGTCCTACAACCTTCACTAATATAAATATAATGGCAAGAAACTTTGACCAGCAATAGTAGATTTTCAAACTTAAATAATTATTTTACAATTATTTTAAATTTTAACAAATAGTTGTCCAATGTTGTCCAATATTCATGGACAACATAAAGATGCAGCTTTAACTTCCAACACTCGATCTCAAGTACAGCTTTAAGAAAGGAATGTAAAAGGAAACTATATATTAGACACTAAGAAGAGTAACTTCTCATTCTAGGTATCTGAAAAAAAGAATACTGCATGTCTGCACTTAAATAACCATGTTTTGCCTTAGTTTCTTCTTGCCAGCAAATGAAGGACATCGGTTCACAAAGCTTCTAAAGTGTACATGAGTTTTTGATTAAATCCTGTTCCTTGTGAAAATAAAGTTCATTCACACTTTGAGTGAACAAAATGAGGAGCTCGATATTATAATAAGACATTTAAGGACCTTGGTAGCCAGTACCAGTTGCATTTGTAAGTGACTCCTCAGTTTTCTTTTTTCAAAAAATAAAGGTACAATCATAGTTATTCATTTACTTTAAAAATTCTAAAGATGAAGAAAAGTAGTGTTTATATATATAAGTCCTCATATAAATTATAAAACTCAAGTTTATGTTACAGAGTTCCTTCCCCAGAGGAAGCATAAAGCACTTTTGTGGTACCTTCACCAGTAAATATTTGTATCGCATTAAGTCTGAGAAACACAACGAAGATGATATTGCATCCTGAAGCCCAAAGAGAACATTCTTCTGATGCAGTCTCTTGTGAGGGATGGGCTCCATAGGGTCACATGATTGCCATGACTTAAGTGAATTTCAACTAAAAGAAACATGAAAGGTGGTACCTAACCAGTTCAATTGGARTAAGCAAAATCAGCGAACAGCAGACTCGTCCTGTTTGAGGTCAACAGTCTTTGGAAGACAACGAGGAGGGAGTTTAAAAATAAAAATGACAAAAAAAAAAAATAATATTAATGAGGTAAACTCCCCTAAAAAGGCAAAATGGGCCAGGATGTCAGGAGAGAGTTCGATTGTACCGGACACCCAAATGTTTCTCTAGCCAGAGTTCAGCGAGCTGCATGGTAGAGGCAAAAGTACTTGCTTTGGACCCTAAGCACATTTTATATTGTTTTGGATCTAAATTGGGATCACACTGAACTGGATGAAAAATATGTACAACTCCTACTTCTTGACTTCTAAAAGCCTTCAAACCAGACGTTATCACTTTAGTAAAGAGGTCTACGTCCTCAAGTCCCCAGCCTTGAATTGAGGTATCAAATCCACCAGCAGTCAGCAGATCACTTTTGTAAATACAGGTGATTCCATATCCATATTCTCTCCAAAATCCAGTTCTTTTTGTGAAAACAAAGCTACTGTCATCTGGAGGGCTGTCTCCATATACTACTTTTGGATCATATTGGCTAAAGATGATAGGGTAGTAAACCTGTTCTCCCTGAATAGTGTTATCTCTGCATCGCTGGAGAAAGTCTGGTGTGAATATCAGATCAACATCACAGAAGAGGAGCAAAGTGTCATTGTCAAACCGAGATGAGGCCATTTCAAGGCCTAAACCTCTAGAAAATTCTCCTGCCATAGGAATCAAGGTCATATCTGCCTTGGGATACTTATAGCTATATTCTCTCAGCAGCTCTATGTGTTTACTGGAGTCTTGGCTAGACTCTGAACCAAAGAGAATTATTGCCAGCTTCACATTCTGCCCAGGAATCAGGCAAGTCTTCTCAAAGTTATCCATAAATCTTGAGAAAATTTCATATCTTCCTATGAGAGGCACAAGAATATGTATTTTCTTGTCACTGAATCCCACAACATCTTTGGTGCCTTGGAATGATGAAAAAATCTTCAATGAATTTGAAAGAAAGGAGAAAGATTGAGTGTTGGTGTTGGTATCCTCCAGTAGGCTTCTTACATCAAGCTCCTCTGCTTCTTTGAAGAAAGGTTTGCTGAACAACTGCTGAAGGTAAGCGTGACGTCTCACTGGAACTGTAACTTTCCTTCCTTTGTGCCTCTTGTACAAAAGTAGTAAGTCCAGGATGTACTCCACACCATGCATAGGGTCCACCCTGCGGTAGCCGTATTGTATTTCCTTGAAGTCAATGAGCCTTCCTCTAGACTTGGAGTTCTCGTTGATCATTTCCATGACTTGCAGGACTGTGTCATCCAGCGCGGCCCGCAGGACACTGCTCAGGCTCTGCCGGGGTGGCTGGTTCTCCGCTATTGAGTAGAGAAGCTTTCCTGTCAGGAAGTCCCACTCGATGACTTCAGCCCTGTTGCGCGGCTGGAAGCGATTGAAAGATGGCATCACTCCCAGGCGCTCGTCTTCCTTATTTACTTGGCTGTTACTGAGCTTGCTCATCAGGGCACTTTCCCTGTGGAGCTGGATGGTCCGATACCGTAGCTCTGAAATTTTGCGGCTCAGGATGTAGTTGTGCAGCCTGTACTGGTAAGCTGGTCTTTTGTTTGGATGAAGTGTTATGGCTGTATGAATTTTGCTGTTGTGAAGATCTTGAATGTAACCCTTCCGGTTGTGTTCATAATTTTCATGGAACAACTGCTGCATCTGGAAAGACAGAGAGGAAAAAAGACATTAAGTGAAGGTGCTTCTRCCCACAAAAGGGCTCCTGTTAGTACTACTAATAATTACCAAATTTTAGATACATCAAGTTCTTCTGGGGCACAGAATTTTCAAACGTTCAAGAAGAAATTAATCACTGTATACCTCCCTTTAAGTACTGCCCACGGTGAGCAAATACTGTTGTCTAAATAAATACAGGGGCAGACAGCTTGACCATATTGACTAAACCAAAGAACCAGCAAAACTAAACCAAATACTTAGTAACTAACATATTTATGATGATGAAGGCTGAATGCACCGCTGTGCACGAAACACATGAAAAGTCTCCAGCTACATCTAAAACCTTATTAGTACAGATCACTATTGAAAGCTTAGCAGCATAGAGGATTGTTTCTTAAAGAGGGTCGTGGATTTATGTCTGAGGAGAGCAAAGCTGCTTTTATTTTCTACAGTGATACGCAAATGGACTGTGCTCCTTAATGTTGATTAAGCAAATGGATGTCATTTCAATAAAACTGCTGCGGATTTTTTATTCTTTTTTTTCTTTTGTTCCACAGAGACAAAAAACTATGTGACTGAAATTCAATTGTTGTTGGCCAATCACGTGTGTTGGCCAATGATACATGTACAACAGCACATCAAATATATGTCATGCTGGTATAATATACCSTAAGTAATTTACAATTTATTTCTGAGACCAGCAAGGACTTCCTACTTCTGTGCAATTACTAGCTCCAACATCTACAAAACAGTGAAGATACACAATCTAAAGCTAAAACACAGGTCCAAGATTTACACTACCTGGCCTGTATACCTTTATCTATAAATAGCTTCATCATAAAATTATATGTATATTTTCAGATATATTTATCGGATATATTTATGTTTATAAATATATTTACATTTCATTTATAAAAATGAAATATATTTATTTTTACAGATAAATATATCTGTATATTAGTTTATTATTCACTTCCGTGAATACTTAAACAGGTTGCACCAGGGAGGAGTAAAATATTAACTTCATAAATACATTTAAAGCCCACAGTGCTTTGTTAAGTTAACACCTACTAACTCCACAGCAACAGAACCATCTTTCCACAAGTGACATACAAAGGAGATGAGGCTCGTTTTTTTTTATCCCAAACCATACATATCTGTAATTAATACATAAGGAAAATGTGCTAATTAGGTAGAAAATGTTGTTSAAAGTGGTGGTGTAAGTTCATGTTATAATCAGATTTTCAGACTTGCATAGAAGATYGTCTTTTAGATGTCTTGATCTATACCTAATCATCTTCATCGCTGAGCTGATCAAGAAAGGTAGCATCTGATAACACAGTTATCTCAGACTCCAAATGGTTACCCCATTTTACTGCATTTCTTTCTGGAGCAGAGGCATAGATACTAGATATTAGAGGTAACTTTAAACCTAGACTAATATATGTAAAATAATGTAAAATAACTTGCAGCAAAGTTAAGATTCATAGCAATAGCTATTGCATTAGCATTTACAGGAAATATATACTGCCACATTCAGTAAAGCGAAGCTTTAATGCATAATTTCAAGAATCTCCCCTCTGCTTGGTCCCAAAATTATGATGCTTGAACACATACAGCTATTATGATTAGTCATCTTACTTTTTTTAGGCTAATATCATAATATGGAGAAAAGACTATTTCAGAAAAATGACTAAGGCTATGTTAAAATTGCCTGTAGTATACAAGGTATCTCAGACAAAGTACAGTAATAATATATGTATGTATGTACGTATGTATGTATGTATGTATATTTGTGTACTGTAGTTGTAAAAAGACTCGAATACTCTGCATTCACAGAAAACGTCTGTCAGAAGCTCTCCAAACACGTGTCCTGCCTGTGGTCTTGTCACTGGGATAAGAAGTGGAAACTTGACAATTTTGACCATTTCCTCACTGCCACGGAGAACTGACACCAACAGGGCCGTCAGGCTTCACCAGCAAAGCTGACAAAATTGAAATTTTGGCTTCTCTGGGGTCGAGATGTGGGCACTGGCTGCAGGAGGAATCACGGACTGGATCCTGATCTCAGGAAAAGACATTCCCTCTTCTCCCCCACCATGATTCATATTTTGAATCATAAGAAAACATTAGCAGATCAGCTGAGATTCCTACCTCTCCGATTATAAGCTTAACTCCTTTTCTTTCCCYTTTCCTTTTGAAGGCTCTCTACTGTGTGCTAAGGAAAGCAACTTTTTTCACACTCTCCTCTCAGACACAAATTCTTAAGGCCCCAACTTCTGCTTCCTTAGCACATTTTAAAGTGGTAGCATTTTATTTATTGTAAAAAKATTGAAAAATTATATTATTTTCTGAACAAAGCTGAACCCATGATTTTCAGGTTTAGAATTACACATGAAAATCCATGCTTAAAGGAGAACTTATCCTATAAATTTCAGAGAGAAAATGTGCTACTAGTTTCACTTCAAAACCCTCTAATCACAAAGAATCACTTMATTTCCCTCCTTTCCATCCCCTAAACGACATTCAATGATATTTGAGTAAAACCCAGATGACGATTACTACATGTGCACCTATAACCTATGGTACTGGCATATTCACACTGTGTTTCTTTTTCAGTAGATAGCTTATTTTACCTCTCTTTTTTTTTTTTAACAGATGACAAATGCACTGTAAAGCTAAAAGCTGTCCTTCTGTCATGCTCATTTTTCCACAACCCTGGAATTACTACAAGCACAGCTTCGCAACAGATTCATTAGCAGCACTCATTTCATAGGAATATTCTATTAACATAAATAGTGCATTTCTATTACATTCCCATTTCAGACGCTTTGGTTTATTAGATATGCTCCAGTGAAATCATAGCAAGAGAATGTACTCCACTATACTAGTGATTTAGCATGTGATAATCAACAGTATATTAACAGCAGTCATGAAAATAATTTTGAATCAGGTTGTTAATACACTATTATCATGTATATACAAACCAGTATTTGTTTGCTTTCAGTGCTGCCGCTAAACAATTTTCATACATGCCAATATTGAGAAAACAGTTTCTAAAATATACATAAGTGAAACTGTAAACTCTATTTTGGAAAATCATGCACAAGTTTCTTACTGCTTTGTCTGCACTTAATAATATAATGGGCTCTTGGTACTTGCTTGAATTCCCACAYGCTATTATAATACAGATAAATAAATAAAGGAGAAGGAGAAGAACTTCTGTTCGATGCATTACACTAAATACTAACAGAATACTCAACTGTGAGATTAATTCTCCCCTCATTTAAAAGCAATGATAGAGCAAAATGAAAACTTGCTTGAAAGAACTGGCTCAATTCATTGTGCTTAAACAAATTTCATTCTTTTTTGAAACATACCTTTTGAACCTCTTCATGAAACACTTTTGATTTGAAAAAATTTCTTTAAACTTTTTAATTGCAGAACCAAAATCTGCATTAGAATTGGCAAAGTGTTTTGAATTTTTTTTTTTTTTTTTGTCCCGTGGTAAAACAGAAATTTCTTTTTTGTGTTGTTTGGAGAAAAGATTCCTTCTCATCACTCAAAATGGCATCTCAATTAATGCAGGTTTAAGTGTTCCCAACTTCGCTTGATATTTAGAAACACCATAGTCAAGCTTAAGAAGTAAAAGAAAAATATGTTAGGTTTCTTGAAGAAAGTATCTGTGCAAGGGCCTGAAATGCTTAGCACAGTCATAAGTGACCTGGAAAAAGAGGTGATTCAACAAAATTTATTTAATATGAATTAAATTTACTTGGAGTGCTAAAAGGGAAAGCTACCTAAAAAAATCTCATTATTTTGAGTGGCTAGGCAAGAAAACTGCAGATGAAACTTTATGTAGATAAAGTACTTGCAAAGAAGGCAATTCTAATTACCTCTGAACAACCAAGGACTACGAGCTAGCTGCTAGTGCTCTGGTAAGAGAAGTTAGTTGTACAGCAGATAATTTATGCAAACACCACCTTGATCTTCTCAGAAGCTATGATCAGCAATCATCAGAAGTATAGAAGAAATCAGAAACATTACTGCATTACATAAATCCATAGTGCACCCAAACCCTGAACATTTATGCAATGCAGTAGTGTTTCTGATTTCTTCTATACTTATGCTGATGATTG
Source organism: Nothoprocta perdicaria (assembly GCF_003342845.1). Taxonomy (NCBI): domain Eukaryota; kingdom Metazoa; phylum Chordata; class Aves; order Tinamiformes; family Tinamidae; genus Nothoprocta; species Nothoprocta perdicaria. Next base: position 3,335,869 of record NW_020455699.1, on the reverse strand, counting down.
CTTATCAACACTCTCATGATGATTGCTTATCAACACTCTCATTTCCCTTCTGAGAATGAGATTTAGGACTAGAAAGATACAGACCAAGGCAAGGAGATGATCATTGGTATGGACTACAAGCTGACCAAGAAAAGAGATGGAGGCTTTCCAGAGAAAAAGGGAGTTGTCAGACAAGAATCAAGCCAGATATCTGTAAAATCAATAGCATCATAGAGAAGTGGGACAGGAAAAATCACTGTCTTTTTTTACATATGTATAGAACATAAAATCATGTTATCCCCATTCAGAAACAGAAAATGATGCACTATGTATGCTCACTGGCATGTATCAAGTTGAAGGTGCTAAAATTGTATACGGGTTCAATGAAGRATCTGACAGCATAATGGGAGATTTCCATCACCGCTATTTATTACACACAAAGTTCAATCTCCCCCAATCATTGCTGTGCTGCTAATTGCTGCACTGCAGCCTACACTGACGAAAAACTACATAAGCCTCCACTGTTCCTTTAGTCCTCCCTATATTTCTTCTAGTGGTTGCCACAGGAAGAGGTGCCATTGGTGTGACATGGTACAGCTACTATTCATGYACCACAAATCAGTGTACAGGAGAAGTGATTCTGCATTCAAAAAAGGGAACTAGGTGTTTATTTTTCATACTGCATGAATCCATTTTTTTTTTCTGAAGGGTTTGCTCCCTTCTGAGTAATTCTTACAATTCAACTAACACAACAGTTGGCAAGGATTTCTGCTTGCCTCTGCTCCTGTTAGCTGAAACTGAAAGATTGTGAGAAACTTGGATAATCTAATCATGCTCTAAGGAACTATGAACTGCAAGCAAAAGCAGAAAAAAAAAGGGGGGAGGGAAAGAACTGAATTAGAATAAAGGCAATGCTTTATTATCATGGTAGAGAAATACAATAGTTAATATGTAAGCACAATGTAATCTGCATTGCAAAACTCTGAACTCATGGTAATCTCCATGATTTACCGATGTAATAACAAGTGAAAGTTCTTATTGCACATACACAAAAGCCCAAATCAACACACTTTTATTACTGCAAGACTATCACATACAAAAAAAAAAAAAAAAAAAAAAAAGAGAGAGAGAGAATGCAAATACTGCTTTTTAAATTAACACATATTTTATTTTGAGTAGTGTTTATAAACAATTTCTCCCATTTGGCAGGTAAGACATAGGACTTAATCTTCCAGCCACTCTAGCTCTTTTTAACTCTATAACACCACTAAAATATGCAACATTTTATCAATTCTAAACTTGCAAACACGGCTTTTAATAAATTAGATATGAGATGAAGAGGAACTATTCTTTGGCTTTCTTCAACCTGCTCAAGGATTTTGAAGTTCACAGCTCTTCTACAAAACTGGATATATGTCATATTTCCAGGGACTTTGGGAGGAATTTCATTTGTATGAAGAACACAGTAAATTCATAAATCCGCTAAGTACAGGATAGTACCTCCTGGCTAAAATGTGACAAATTTACTACCGTAATTGAAGGACAAGGAAAAAGATATATTMAGGTAGCTAGAGGCATGACAGAATGTTCTCAATAAAGTGCAGTTTGTACCTCATGCAGCATTCAACTTTCCAATGGTGATGGTGAAATTCTAGAYAAGAATATGGATTTTAGCAAGTTATTTGATATTGTGCTGCTTTGAGAAAGGGTGGAGTAAATGAGATTAAGATGGGAATTAGAAAACACATATAATGAGGTAAAAGACCAGCAACACATAGTTATGCTGAAATGAGGAACTAACAGTGTGGAAGGAAGTTACTACAGAAGTCTGAGGAAAATAGGCACTAAGTGATGCTGGCACAAAACTGGGACATGTTTAGCTCATGACTCAAAGCTAGTGGCATCATCAGAAAAGAGAAAGAGAAGATGCCTCACAAGAAGAGCCAGAGAATGCAGGGAAGCAGCACGGTAGAATATCTGCAGAGCCCAAATGCTGCACCTGTGATGTGAAGAGGTGCCTGAATATCTTTGGAAAATTGGCATCTTGAACTCGAATGGGGAAGGACAACGTAAGTGTTATTTGTAGACTCTCAGGTGACATGGCAGGTCACAGGAGTGTGATGCCTCCACAGAAAAGGAAGGAGAGTGTAAGCTGCACCAGTCACAGGATTTCTGAATAACARAACAGGCAATTTCACACATTTCTGCACTTGTGTGTGACCATATCAATTCAGATTAATGCCAAGGACTTGACCCACCCTATGGGAAGATATTAGTTAGTTTAACCTAGTAGGATGAAAAAAAATCCTATTTTCTATAGAAATAAGTTCGTGACAGAAAGAGAGCACACACACAATGATTTCAGGTACACCTCGGTAGGAAATCAAAGGAAAAATCTGCAGCTGCCTGAGAGGAAGATTTTGGATCAGATTTCCAAATCAAGTAATGGACACAATTTAGAGTTCTATCAGGTTATATAAAATGTCAGATTGCTTGAGAGTAGGGCAAGCAGTGACTTGAGAGATCCCATCCACTTYTCCTAATGACACAGTGCTTGGCTTTTAGGGAGTGAGAATTAATTACATATTAATTGGCAGCAGTCAACCTTCTTGCAATTAGCCATTAGACTAGTCTAATGCCTAGCATTATCTTCCTATTCACAGCCATTAGGCAACACTGCTTCTTTATGTTTTCACTGCATCTAATACATAACATAAGACAAGTTTATATCCCTAAAACCAACGATTAGTAACGTAATAAGCTTTACAATTTTACAAGCAGCCTATTTGGAGCTTATAACATATCTGAGCTGTAATATCATGAAACACTTTTGACATAAAACCAGAACAAGGCTTCATGTTTTAAAATCTGAAGTGTGGCAAGGGAGAAAACCTTTATATTATGMTCATCACTAATATATGATGCAGTCAGAACATGGGGAGAACTGCAGTGTAATTATAATCTAGCAGTGACTGTAAAATGCCATTTATACATGAGTTATACCTCACTGGAAAGCACGGCTGCTAGTTCTTAGAGAAATAAGTTTAAACCCCCGTGGCTGCAGAGACTACTGAATTTATTCTGTTTTTCACACATAATTTACAGACACATTAACAACTTAAGACATGTGGATCTACAATTTTGTTGCTGACATCCTTCCCTGATGAACCAAACTTATATTTTGATTCCAGCCATGGCACACAGGCGTTAGTAAGTGGAAAAATTGCAACCGTAGGCGTTTTACTTAATTGTTCCCTGATTAAGGACTGAAAGAACTCATCATAAAGGTATCTCACTTTATTCCTGGGTTAGCGAGGTGTGAAAGTGCACAAAACTTTTTTTTTTTTGGTAAACCTTTTGAAAGAGTAGAGCTGTGCTTTAAGTAATTATTTAGATACTTTTGTTTGCCACCCCTCAATAATTGAGGTTAATAAATGAAGGTTAATAAGAAGCCTTTCTGGATGATTTTTCTCAAGTCTTCTTTCTCACAGTAGTCATGACTTGGACTGAGATGAGCTCAGCGCCCTCCGGACTATGTGCTGTCAAGGGAAGATCAGACGAAAGAATACTGCTCTGTTAAGACTAGTAGGATGTTTCTTTTCTGTTTGTTCTTTAAGAACATGTTTTTAAAAGCAAAACAAACAAAAATAGGCCAGACAAAAGAGAAGAGTAAGCATGCCCAAAACTGATGGAAAAGGTTTAAAAAGACCCTGCTGTGGAGAAGGAAGAGCTGAGGTCTCTTTCCCACCTGTCAGCTCTTAGCAAAATCTCAGACATGGAACTACTGTGTCAAAAACTAAGGGGTTTCCTTGAAAAAAAACCTTTCTTTCAACAACATCACATAGAGCTCATTAAAGCTGAATAACTTCTTACAATAACTTAACAAAAATTTGGAAAGTATAATTTTCTGCACATCAAAATTACATTTTAAGATTGTTAAAGCTATGATGATCAGTGTCAGATCTGTGAGCTGTACCATCTAATGTTCTGAGCTCTTATGTTGAGCTCTTATGTTATTTGCTATGATGAAGGTAAAGAAAGTTAATTTTATTTACAAATGGTAAGACCTGAATTTCAGTAATGTCTCTGAAATACACAGTATATGACATGTAGTATTTCATAAGCTCTCAATTTCACATGCATTAAAAAAGTCTTTTCTATGCAAATGCCTTAAAATATTTAATAATTAAAATAGCATGCTTAATTTAATTATGATGGTCTATTAATTACCATTAATCTGAACTGAGTACACTCCACAAAAAGTAATTCTGTGTCCCTTAGTTAGAAAATTCCTATCAATCACATTCATATCATTTCTTTTTTAAAAAGAGCATTACATAAATTTCTTCCCCATAATTACTTTCAAGAGGACAAAATTCACTTTCAATATACATCACTAAAACTTCAAATGTTCACATACAAAACTCCATCACAGCATTTAAAAAACAGTGTTTTATCTACAAAACACATTTTTAATATACCATTAAGAATATGCCTTAATCCTCGATTTTAAGGAGCAGAACAAGAGAAAAGTTACTTTGCTAACATCTTCTCAGGCTAGAAACCCTCTGGAAGTATTTTGCAACTGTCATGAAATCATAAAATTAACATTTTTTTCCATTTAGTAAAATGAATAATTAAGAATTGAGCATGATTATAGAATTATTTATTAAAGTGAAAGTTACCATTAACAGGATTGCATCCTACATACAGTTTAAGGTGTGTAAGCATTTTCAGTTCTTGGTCTGAAGAATCTGACCCTTCCCCACATCTAAGTAGAAAAAAAATCAGAATCTGTTTGAACTGTCTGGTATCACCTGCCTCCCTTTACGGCACCTTTTTTTTCCTAGGCCTGGACTCTTTTGATCCCTTGTGTCCTTATCCTGCCCAGCCACAAGGCCCAGAAACCATTCTAGCTTCGTGTGCTAATAAACCAAGGACATAACTAGGGTTCATGCAAGACTACTTCCCTGCATTAAGTAAATGCTCCTAATGCCTTTCCAACACTTGCCAGCTAATGGCTTTTCCGTGAGAGTGCAAGCAACAAACTGCATTTGTACAACAACTGTGGCAAGGAAGGTTGGATGAGCTGGCCAGATAGTCATCTAGCACTCCATAAGAATATGAGCTTCGGCCTTACACAAAGGCACGAATATTAAAATCATTTAACATTAGTTCTTGACACTTCTGCATCAGAAAAATAATGAAAAAAATAAAGCTCTTTAAATGTCATACTTTTGGTCTCAAATATCAAACTGTATTGTTTGGATTACAGAAGAAAATTAAATGGTGATTTGGAGACTGATTATCACCTATGGGTCATTTCACTGTGTTTTTTCTTTTTGTTTTTTCCTGTGAAATAAACCTGATCAAAACACGGAGTGGTACATCTGTGTATCCAATCAAAGATCTAGACATTGTAATTATTCTTGTAAGTGCATTAGTAGTTCAAGAGCTATCAATGTCACATTTACAAATTGTATAAAAAATGGAAGTTTGATAATTTTCATGCTGTATGGATAATATTACATTTGGACTAACAATATATCCCACTTCTCATGAGCAGCCAGGAAGGAATTTTCACTTAATTTTTCTTCAGCTATAGAGATCTCAGCCACAGGTCATTCCAATATTTTCATACATTTTCACAAAGCAGGCTGGATTTCTGAAGGCTTATGATTCTTTAATCTGATATTTTATTATGTAGAACTAGGGAACATTTAGTATCTTGTGCTATTTAGTGGACATCAAGCGACTAGGATGTATTTGTCTGTATTGGTGCCTTTAATCTACAGAGATGGCACAGCATCTTTTTGACATACATCAACCAACGTGGGAGCATCATTCGGTGCATTTGCACCCTTGTCCCATGGGATGCAAAAAAAGCTCTGCCATTTACTGAGAAAGAGTAGAAAGATTTTCTTATGTGCCTTGATTTTATGGCATATAATAAAAACAAGTAATTCTTCCTATATAGTCTCTCCAAAGGTCATCTGAATGCACTGGCAGAGAACGAAATTTAGATAGCTGGAGAGAGTAGTCTCCCTCTGACAAGTAACAGCACTGGCTATATACAATATGAGGATCATGTTACATGAAAAATCCTCATGTTATTTTATAAGGTTCGATTCTCCAAATCAACTATCAAGAGAAGAGTATCTCTGCATACTGCAGCAGCCTCATACAAAGGCTCTCCAGTATTTATGAGAACAAATTCTCGTAAGTATGTTATTCTCTGTAGGAGAATAAATCTAAGCATACAGTCTGCATGCCTGCACTTTGCACAAATTACTCTGCAGCAGACACTGCTGGCCTTAGGTCGCTCCACAGAGAACCTCTCAAGTTCTTTTTGACTGACCCTAGTCATTGTCTCCTCACTTTTGCAGTACTAATTCAGAAATTCAGATGCCGCAGAAAAGAAAGTCCTTTTTTAAAAAGTACTTTTGGTTCTGACTCATCTGAAGACAGTATAAAGAAAAAAAAAATTAAGATTCAGGACTACCAATGTTTCAACACTGAAGTTCAACATTGAGAGGTAAATGACTTTGCATTAGGTATACTCCCCTGCCTCACTAATTGGTGATATCACTGGCTAAATGAAATGAGCTGAAGAGAAGCAATTATCTGCATTTAATATTCACAATGTATTGTTAATATAGTGTATGAAAAGAAAATGCTCTGTGAGATTACGGAGAGTCAATTACTAGAATAAAAGTTTTTCCTTTTCTGCTTTGATAGTCTTTTAGGAGGTGTACAATTATTATTGTTTCAGGTTAAAATTCAATGAAATAAAAAAGAAGTTTTAAAAGCTTTTTCTTTTTTTTCTTTTTTTCCTGAGTTCTACCCAGTTTTCTGAAAAGTCAGTTTTGATACATAAGACAATCACAGCAAAAATAAACAGCTCTACCCATCCCTGAGTGGGATTTCATTTTCCATAGCCTTTAAAAAAAATAAAATCCTGTACTGTAACYACAGAATTTATCCATACAAGTCACGTATCAAAAAGCTTTCCATTTTTAATACAGTATTATAATTATTCACTAGTTCATTATAATCTGCATTTGCACAACAATAAGCATTCTACCACACCTGTCTATCAACCCCAAAACAAATGTCTTCTGCAAAAAAATGAACTTACTTCAGGAACTTTCTTGGAAATACTGTAAATCCAGGACAGCCTGATTCAACCTGGATGTTTAGCTTTAAAGCTGATCCAGCTTTGGGAGCAGGATGTTGGAGAAGAATGTCTTTAAGGTATCTTTGATGATACAATAATAAAATAAATATTTTGATTATATAAAATTTAAACAGGAACATGCTACAGAAACTATGTGTTGCATTAGCAGTATTAGGGCATCTATAGGTAGTATCCTTCAAAAGTCTTTTACACAAAAAACAGTGTTGTGAGCTTGGAAACGGGAACAAGTGAGAGCACTTTTAACTTGTTAACACAAGTTAACACATTTGTTAAGCAAATAGCATGTTTTCATCTTTTTTTTTTTTTTTGAAATAACTTGCAATAAACCGCTACCTCGTCTTTTCCGCTCCTTCTTCCCTTGATCTCAACTACAGCTATTTCATTATTTTTTCTCCTTTTTTTTTTWAAAGAATATCCAGTAAGTGTAAGCAACAGTATATAAAGGTCTGAAAATATGTAAACCATGTAAAAGGCCTGTGTGAGCAGAGGAAAATAAATAACATCGCTGAACGTGAAATATAGAGTCTCACTGCAAAATTCAATATAAACTCACTAGTCTTCTACATGGTAAAACAAAATTAAGAACAATTTAATGAGCAGAACTTCCACGCAGGTTAACATTTCTAGCTGGTATTATAAAAGCAACCAGTTGACATTATGAAGAATTGTGTATGCGACACTTCTTTTTTGACAGYAATGCTGCATGCAGCTACACCAGATAAATGGCAAAGGAGAAAATTTATTTATTTATTTGTCAAATGAGCAGACCCATTTGAGCAAGTGGTTTGAAAGGCACATGCAGGAGAGAACAGAAAGTGGGTCTAGAGAAAAAGAGACATTCTGAAAAGCCWAGAGACTGTCACCAAAGGGATTCTGCATATCAGGAGGATGGGACTCAACCTGTTACGGAGAGGGTGAGCAGCAGCTGGTTTACAGCATTAGAGACACCAGGGAAGGTGGGATAYGCTGCAAAGGGATTCTCATGCAGACAGTGCACGTTGCCCCAAGTAGAGGAACGCAGCCCATGGAGGAGACTGCTAATGACGGAGGAGATGCTCTCTGCTAATCAAGGGCCCAGTGATAAAGAGAACTATGCAGGAAAGCACTTGCAGGCTTATTGCTGTGAACCTACATATTCTGCAGGCAACCAGCGGGCAGAGAGTGCAGACTGCTGCCCCCACTGCAAAGCAAGCATTGCATCCTGCGCCCATCTCGACACACTGGCAGAGCAGGGATTACAGCATTTAGCTGCTGTGGAGACATAAGCACCGGTTTCCTGCAGCACTCCTCAAATACTAAGGGTCTGACAAGCAGATGAGCATCAAAGGGACTGGAGYCATGAGGAGCGTCAGCACAGAATGGTTCAGATCTCTGAATGCTGTAAGAGCAGATGTACAGGAGAAYGTCTAATTTGCCTTTGCTGTGCCTTGTATATGATTACTTCCAGAGAGAGTTTCTCCTTGGCTGTATGTAAATTGGATAATAAAAGCAGACCAAAGTGTTTTCATAGCGGAAATTATTCATAACTCATAGCGGCAAATCAGATTAGTAATGAAAAATAACTCGAGCACTGAAATAAGAAAAATTGTTTAAAAAACCTTTGAAGTTCTCAGGAAAAGAAAATCAGACAGACTGAGAAAATMAAACTGCAATTCAATCTCTGTATCAATACAATCCATAATAGTTACAATGCACTTGAACCTTCATTTCTTGTGAGGCAAAGTCACAGTTTATTTTCTTCTTTACTTGTTCCCCAATTACAATTTTACTTTTTTTTTTTCTTTGCTATCTTAAAAAGTTATCATTCTGCTGCAAAATACACTTCAGAAAACTGCTGTTTTACCATTTAAAGAAGCTTTTGAAGGCTCTAATTATTATAAGAAAATTCAATACAGTTGCATAACCAATTAAGTGCAAATTTATACTCCAGCCATCGACAAGCAGATAATGCAGAAACGATGTACAAAGTAGAGCAACCACAATTTCCACAAAGCAACACCATAAAGTCTGCCTTTACGAACTTCATAAACCAAACAAATCAGCTGCCTGAATATATCACCTACTTGTTTTTATTAACAGCTAAATTCCCTATAATAAAAATGGCATAGGAAAAACTCGTGACCTCAAATGTCTCTGTTTATCCAAAGTAGCAATACTTCACATCTTGCTAGCTTAAATATTTCAATTCTCCACTCCATTAGCCCTGCRTGAATACATTTTTCACAGGAGATAAAGGCCAGAAAAGTATTATAAAGACACTTAAATAATTGAAAGCCTTAAAAGCTTAGCATAGATGTTTTACTTGGTTATCTGTTTAAAAACAGAGATTAAGAATTCAGTGTGCAGCACCCAGCTGAAATTATGCTTGGCCAGGCAGCACCAGATGAAAAGGTCACCAAAGTCTTTCATATAGCACTGCCATAAGAGCGGAGGCAGGAACGAGGCCCAGAGGTAATACGTTTTCTGAAACTAMCCGATCCTAAAGAAAGATCTAAGCATGCTTTTACAGGAACTAAATAATAAGAGACCTCCAAAGTTGCCTAGAAGCCTTTAGACTGTTGTAGTGAACCTATTTCCTTGCTTCAAGCACTGTGAATGATGGCTTTTTGGTCTCCCGGTAATAAACGCAAAACTCTGACAAAACCACAGCTAGGCTCCCGCTTAATGTGATTTTGCGAGCTCTTTCTTTGACAACCAAATGACAGGCAACACAAACGCTGACCTGCTTTTAAGCACCCAGCCATCAGTTACGTATTCACGTTTAGGTGGAAGAGGCTTGGTAGGCTTCAGCCTGTGACTGTGAACTGCCCACAGCTGGCAGTGCTGTCACCTTGTTGTCTTGACATCACTTATATTTGATTAAGAAAGCAGCCATGAATTGTACAGCAACAATGAGGCACCAAGCAACACCCAGTCCAGGGGGTGCCACATCCTTCAACCCGCACTGAAGGAAGAAGGGGAAAATCTTCAGTCCTCCACCCAACTTTCCAGACCTCTTAGCCCCAGCAAGCACTACCAGCCTCCTGAGCTGAGCTGCCTTTGGCCATYCTATGGGTTCCCCCACTGCTTCCAGACCTTTCATCCTTTCAGATTTGTCTTTGGAAGACATCAGGAATTAGTGTCTGCCTCCCAGCCTCATTTCTCTATCTACACGTACAAGGACTAACTTTCGAGAGGACACAACAGCCAGCACAGCTACAACAACACAGGAATAACTTACAGATAATGGATGGGGGAAATCAGATGTGTCTGTTAATTAGGATGATGAAACAGAAAATAAGCAGATACAAAAGTCAGAAAAAGAAGCACTTTGTGTAATAAAGTACATTGTGAAGTACATTAACATATATTAGCGAAGTGCAGAACTTGGGGTAAATCTGAGAGGATTAATCCTGGGACATCCAAGYGGCAGCAGAAGGGACAAGAGTGGTGACAGCCCTTGCTGTTTCGGGGCAAATGCAATTTGGCAGCTCGGTAATGGCCCATCGCAAGGTCTTGGCACCACTGCTTGGCAGGCAGAGATCGAGACTACTGAATGTAACACTAATAAGCCTGCAAAGGAAAATGTCTTCAGTAAAAATGAGAATTTGATTTGTATGCTCCTCGCATATGCAAATGCAAGGGCAATCGTGAAAAAACGCCACTCAAATTAAGAGACTGGAAGCAGAATTTCATTACCCCAGGAAAACAAAATAATTAATAGGCTGGGGAAAAAAAGATCATAGAATAGAGAGTATTTTTAATTTGATGAGCACTCCACATGAACATTTAAAATGTAGTTCCAAATCCCATTCTTAAGTCCATGTTAAACAAGAATGGACACAACTATCAGTGGAGCCATATGCTAAGGACCAAATCTTCTTGTCTGCCACTACTGAGTAAATGCTCTTTTCTGCTAATGAAATTAAGCAAAAAATTTGCAAGAAAAGTCTTCAAGCTTTGAGAATGATTGAAACTTCAGTTTAATGTCTAGGAGAATTAGAAGTTGCTTCCCAGATCTTATCAAAGGAGAATTAACAAAGCTGGAGAAATCAGAAATGTCCTAAAACTCAGAACTCTCCAGGAGAAACAGGAGAACAAAACCACTATATTAGGATTTTTGGTTATGTTTATCTACCTCCCTGAAAAAAAAAAAAAAAAAAAAAAAAAAAGGCTGATCAGCAGTTTGCATACTGGTAGCCTGCAAAAGATGCCAGATTTAATCTCCCTTTGATTTAATTTCCCTGCACTTGCACAGCATCCAGCCATTACTCAGGTAAAGAACTGACTAGCATGATCTCCTTGCCAACCTAGTCCTTTCTTGCATTGTCAGTAAAAGAACAACAACAGAAAAAAATAGATGTTCGAATTAAGACTTTAGTCCGTATGGTATAATCAAGGGGATTAAGTAGAGCTTCCTTCCAGCTGATTTTATTAACATTAAAGTTTATGATAAATTATGAACTACCCTTGAGCTAAACATCCAATTAAAATAACATAAGCATGGCAGGATGTCTGTTATAATGTTTTTCTTAGAAGAAATCCTAATTATATTGCCATTATACTTTTCCACAGGCATAGCTGTGTTTTCTGACTGGATGGGATGAAAATATAGCATTAATTAACATGAATGCACCCTCATTACTTTACTGAGTCTTTTAGTGAAATTAGTCTTCCACTAAAAATAAACACCACCCAAGACCATGGAGTTATACGCTTCATGAAGACTGAAGAAGTTGCATTGAACTCTTCATCTTGCCAGCACAATAAAAAAACCTTAATAAGATACTTCACTATAGCATTTCTCAATTAGGAAGTTCTGCAGACTGGTACTCAGGTAAAAAAGTCTTCCAGATACACAGTGATTATTTAAAATCCATTCTATCCTACTTYAGATATGTTTGGGGCTGAAAATTTTATTGTTTTAATACACATACGAAGATTTATGTTAYAAAAAGAGTAACATTATCCTTCTAATGGCAATTTCTACTTCAAGTCATTGAATTCAGACTTATTTGATTCCTATGGTAAAAGACATGGTTCATCAGTAACAAACTTTAGCATCTTTGTTAACAAAACACAAGGGCATGTCTAGCTTAATAATCACCTTTTAAGGAACGCACTGGCCACTATATCTTGTAGAGATACAATTACTTATTTCAGTCTTATACTAAATCTGTCATAGCATGATCAAATAGATGGAAAACAGTTCAATACATGCTTCTCCTAAAGATCACAGGAAAATAAAGATGATGAAAAAAAAAAAAAAAAAAGTGAATGGCCAAAATTTATAGATTTGAGGAAACACTTGAAAGAAAAGCACGGAGTGAAAGCAATTCAGAAAAAAAAAAAAAAGAGGAACTGCCTATTTTATTACTCTAATATCAATAATTCACCTAAAGCACTCAGAAATAAGCGGTTTTTTTCTTTTTTAATATTGGGTGGTTTGGTTTGAGTTCTGAAGTAAGGACCTACAGGGAGAAGGGGACAAGGAAGGAGGCGTAAAAATTAAAACAAAATGCATTAGTTCATTTTGATTTTCTTCTGCCTCTCATTATAAATGTGTTAAAGGATGTGAGGGAATGACACCAGAAGAGAGAGCTTCAATTCATTCTAAATAATAGAAAAAAAATCTATTTTTTAATGGGATGAATATTAAACAAAATAAAACAAAACAAACCCCAAATGTATCAACTGCCAGTAGTTCTATAGTAATAACAGCCATGCCATAAAATCAGGAGACACAGACCTTCTCATACTATTTCATTTTCTGGTCTTCTTGAAAAAAAACATACGAGAGCACTTCCTGAGACTCGTCTATTGTGACCATCTGTATGTGTTTTCTGAAGTGCACGCCTAGTGGGAACTGTCATTTCATTTACAGCTGTGCCTGCTAACTCCTATCAGCTAAAAGTATGAAAGTTTGCTAWCAAGTATCCAACTACCCACACTTCCATGTAAGTTTTGGTCTCTTCCTTTTGCTGCCAACTGGATTTTAAAATGCTTACAAAATCTACCAACATGCCTTACTAAAAGCTATCACCATCAGGATCTTTTTATTTCAAAAAAAAGTTTTAAATAGAAAGTTTAGGAAATATTCAGAACTGCAGTGATTTCTTTCACCAAATAAGCATATTGTATTTAGTCAGCTTGTAAAATGAAAAAAAAAAAATCTGTTAACAAACTCATATTTAAGCTTTACCATGTTTAATCCAGCTATGAAATAGATGCTATATGCTAATGTGTTTCAGTCACTACCACTCTCAAATATAATTACACTGGTGACCTAGAATAGCTTGCCAACATAGTAATAATTAGCAAATCCATCTAGCCCAAAGTGAGTATTTTAAGAATCTTTCTGCATTTATATAATTAAGAAGCATATAAGTTGCATCATTTCATTTCTATATTTGTATGGATGTGAAAAAAAAAAAACAACCACTGTTCTCTTAGTTTCCAAATATATTCTTTCCCCTTTTCAGCTCAAAAAACCCTGCAGGTTTATGAGCTAGACTTAAATTCCTTTTCCAAGGTAAGTGTACACACACAATTTCCTTACTATCTCTTGTTTTTGAAATACTTACACCACGGGTTTTGCTGCATGAAGAGGTATTTTTGCAATTTTAATGCAATCAAACACAGACTCAGGAAAAAAACTCATTACACGTGTCATTCCTTTTTTAAGGCAAAGAAAGAGTTATGTTAAAAGCAGAAGGGATATACATTTGAAGAATATTCTGCCCAGATGTGGGTCACACCTATCCTGAAGCTCAAAACTCTGAACCTCTTAATAAATTAAGAAAACTCACTTAAAACCAGACATGGAAAAAATCTGCTTGTGAAACAAAATTTATAGGAATTTGCTTCCTAATAGGAAATAAAAAAAAAAAAAAAAAAAATCTGACAGCTCATCAATGGCACTTTTAATAGACTAAGTTCCTTAAAAGGCATGCAGCCTATTTTATAAAAGACTAGCTCAGCTGATCTTAAGACAAATCCAAAAAGACTGAATTCTAGACTTTTTTTTCCCCTTGCCAACCTTTCCCATGAAAGACTTAGAACATAAAGTCAAACTTAGGCATAAACCATACAAAGTAAAAAGCATTCAAAAATTATTATACTTAATAGCTACTTTAGCATGCTACAATTTAGGATACTAAAGATCTATTTTCCATGCAGTCTTAACTGTTAATTTGTTACAAAGAACTCTGAACAGACCTAACGGGTGGGGTAGAAAAGCAAATACACTTAAAATATGAAGTTAACCAAAAGCATCACTTTGTATTATAGAGTGTTCCTTGTGACCTTTGCATAGTGGCTTTATAGTATCTCCAAACGCATACAAAAAATAGGCACATAACTTTAAAGCATTGCCTTCACAGGGTCCAAATAACTTAAAGAGAATTTCCCAGGAAGTTGCCACACAATGACTTTTTAAAGTCACTTTTAGCAATTTCTGTTAACTCAAGAGAGTCACAAAGCCCTGACTTTGAATGTCTCAAGGCTCCAAAATCAAAATCCCCAGGAAAAGGTCTTGTGGTGGTAGGAATTCATCAGTTAGTATATGGAAAACCCTTTAGTTTTACAAATATTGACTCAATGGGCAGAAGAARAGAAGTCAACGTTCATTCTGTTCTTAGGGCTTTTTTTGTCAAAGATATGAAAAATCCAATTATGATTGCTTAAATTGCCCTTTTTCTCATGCTATATCACATTCCATTTCTTAACAGGATACTAACACTGCGAATATAATCGATGCAATATCTTAAATGACTACCAGATAGCTCTGTTCTTAATTCCTGTATAGATAAACACAACAGAGCCAGAAATCATATACAGTAYTGTTAACATAATGCCTTCATTAGCCCTGGAAAAAGTTCTTTACGTGCTTATTGCAGAGTGTGTATAGGGAACACACAGGTTAGACAGTTCTGCTATCTGCTTGCAAAGAAAATATAGATGTTTATTTTTCTTTTTTTTTTCCCCAAATGGAACTTTTATTTTTTTAAAAAAATAACAAATTTGTAACAAATTACTAAAATGCATGAGTGTCTTTCCAGCTTAGGATCCAACTTAGGAAACGACTCYGGAGTTCAGCAGTTAATACACCATGGTAAAGGTTGGTCACCATAAAACCAAAAGGCTTTTCAGAACATTTGCTTTTAAAGCTCATGATATTAAGACTTTTTTTCTAAAATGACAGCCATGTGGGAACTGTAACAAGCATATCAATCACAAAGGTCAAAAGCCACTCTGTTATTTAGATGTTTAGCTTCCAGAGATGGACTGTAAATTCAGTAGATTCAATATCCCCAAGCGAATAAACAAAATTAGCAAGGATAAAAACCTGTGTGAACATAGTACTGGAAGCAACAGTAGCTAAAGCATGTATTTCCCAGAAACACAAAATAAATTACAAACCCACTCTCCAGTAAGTATAATTGTAAGTTTGCAAAATTAAGATTCAGATGTTAGGAAACACAAGGTCCTTTGGCAAAGGACACCTCTCCTGCTCTCCCTAAACTTAAATATCTGCTGTACCTCCTACATGATATAAATTATTACTCTGCTGTAGTTCTGGACATCATGAGAAATTTCAAGATTTCATAAGAAAGTTAAAGATTTTGAGATTAATAGAGCCAAGATGGCCTGGAAACACCCAGATATGGCAAAACGGCAGCACCAACCTATATGGTATGATCAAATAAGTTTTGTAGAACAATGGCGGGATCCTTWAAGCTCTTACACAGAATTAAATTTTTCTTTTTCTTATTAAAAAACAAGGAAATGTTTTATTGAAACTCCAGTCATATCTATGCAAAATACTTTGATTCACGCCAAATTTCTTATCAGAGCTACCACTATAGCATCTGTTTACGGCTGGCAAAACCATTTGACATTTCATATTTGCAACTGTTCCTGAAKATTTCCATTTGTAGAAGAAACACCCTCACAAAATCACAGAATGTTGAGTTTGGAAGGAGGRACCTCTAGAGATCAGAGATCTAGATCTGGAGATCTAGAGTCCAACAGGGACACCCAGAGCACGGGGCACAGGGCGGCATCCAGGTGCATAYTGAAGATCTCCAGAGAAGGAGACTCCTTGGGCAGCCTGTGCCAGGGCTCTGTCACCCTCACAGTGAAGAAGTTCTTCCTCATATTTCCTTTAGACATTCATACATCACACAGAAAAGCATTAAAGACAGACAGTAAAATTTAGGTCTCCCTATATTTTGCCATACATTTTTTGAGAGCAATCATTTTTGGCAGTCAGCGATCCAGCTAATATAGAGAGTTCTTTTTCATAACTTTTTCATAGTCCAAGATGGGGAGGGTACTTCTGATCTAATCTTATTTAATCTAATCTGTTGCATGGGCACTACATATGAATTAGGGCTTTTTTCAGCCAAGGTATTTCAAACATAAATTTAAAATAAAACTGAAAATACAGAAGCCTGTAATCTGATGGATAAAAAACAACAACAACAACAACAAAACCAATAATAAGAAAAACAAACTCAATTCTCTGGATTACAGGCCATATAGATATATCTATTAAAACAAACAAAAAAAGCCCATTGTCCAAAATAGCCCTTTCCCAAAGCATGGAAAGGAAAGTAATGCAGTATATGCTTTCAGAGTTAATTTCTCTCTTAAATCAGAGTTAATACTCTTTTTTTCCTCAGTAAATCTATGGATTTTATTCATAAGGCATGAGCATGCAGACCATGCCTGCCTCCATTTCTCCACGGCAGGAGACAGAACCTGCACTAAGGAAAACTTGGAAGCAGGGTTGTGGCTTCATTTTGACAAACCTTTGAAGGCAGCAGTCCAACATCCACTTGCCTGCTCAGCAGAATGAGTATTGTATTTATAGATGTCTACTTGTATGAATGAAATCTTTGCTGACAAAGGCAAAAATATCATCACTTACACTAGCAAAGTGCTTTGCACAGATGTTCAAGGGTATGAAAAATATTACAAATCAAGCTGATTTTATATTTGGTTATATTTCTTTTAAAACAGATGGGTTTCTTTTTATGGCTGGAAAAGACAATTTTAAAAATATATTTAATTATCTCTATTCCATCTGTGCAGTTTAATTACTGATTTATTTCCTTTTTTAGTAATATATCCATCTACATATATTTAATTACTGCCTATAGTGAGGCATGCAAATAACTTCATTTCCCTCATGAAAACGATGATGCATCTTTTAAGGACAGCACAGACAAGAGTATGTCATCACAAATAACTAAACTCAACAATGAACTGTAACTGCAGTTGCCTTTACCATTCCCTGTCTTTTATAGGCTAATAGTGAAAAAAAAAGTTTTCTTGATGAGTCAGAACAATACAGACAGTAGTACAATGCATGATTCCTGCCTCATTTTGCATACAGCTTACCCAGAATTGCATTACCATCGACTCTGCATCTGCTCACAGTCTACCCCAGGGCCTCTGAAAAAGGCTATTACTTTTTAATGTAAACCCTAGGCCACAAATAGGCAAACTTCCCTGTTCAACCTTGGAGAAACACATTCTACCTCTAATGCAATTCTGCATATTGGCACCCTTGGGAAAATTGGCACCCTTGCTCTGAAGAAGTTACTTTCCAACATGCTGATATGAATTGGATGAAATTGCAGCTGAATGGTTATCACCTTTTGCATTTCACTTAACAATAATCAACACTCACTACTGATGACAGAAAACAAGAAGGATTTGCTTCTACTCTCCTCAAATAATGGCTATATTTAATTTATTGGAGAGCTGCTGTGAAATATTACTACTTTATAACTACCTTAAGAGAGCTGAAACGTATTTTAAGAAAGAGGAATGCCCAAGAAGATCCTGCCCCCAAAATGCACGAGCCAGAGGACAGCAGCAACCAAGGACATAAGCTTTAAGCGAGCCATGCTATTACCTCTTTTCTTGCAATCCACACTGAAGAAGGATTTGAAAACTGCTTTTGTTCTGTGCTCGATCTTAATTGAAGCTTAAGATCGCATTTGCTCCAGCTATCAAATCACAAAGTCTTGCAAAAATAAATCATTAATCAACCCAACTTGTCTCATCTGGGACTGGTAAGTAAGGGTTAGAGCAGCGAGCCCAAGAGGTTGTACTTAATTACTCTGCTAASTTTAGTCTCAATGAGAGCAGTCACTGCTAATACTTATAAAGACATTCAATAAGATAAGACAGGATACAGTAAAAATAGACAAAAGGAAATGTAATTATTTCAGCATGAGAAACAAAAAGGGAAATATTCAATTTAAGAATGTACTCCTTATCTCAGCATTTATTCTATCTCAAAGTAATAAACTGAACTACTTTAGCTGATTAGCCTATTCTCAACCCTAAAAATTTTTAAAAAGCCAGATCCAAACACCAACAACTATATTTCTAAGCCCATTCTCAAGGAGGTCTGTAAATGCTCAGTACGTCTCACGACAATATAGATTCAGGTCTAAAACCAATTATTTCAGAAGGTGACAGGCTATAACAGTTTCAGACTTGGTTGATGCCGTTTCAGACACCAGTCAAAAGAACTACTACTACATTACCTTATAAACCATTTTTGACCTAAGACTTACCTGAATTTTCTTTCAGCTAATTTCAGGACTATATTTCTATTCTCTCTCTATAGGCATTAAGGCGGAACCTCAGGTGATGTCTTAAATGGTTTGCAATTACTGTAGCTTGATCAAAGGTGAAACTTTGAAGAGATAAAATTAGAAACTGGTAGGAGCAAAGTAGGCAAGTTTGCATAAGATGATGAAACAAAAGCTGAAAAGGGAAGAAGAGTCAACTGCAACAAGGTTTCTCCTCCTCCCCAGTTAGTAWTTTGTGCCAGGGAGCAACATTATTCCTGCAAACGGAAAGTGATTCAGCAAGAGGGAATATGAGAAGTATCTGGTGAACTATTRTCAAGATAAAACTTCCACTACCTCCTTGGAAATAAAAGCAAGCTATGAATCTCACTTAACTGCCCTCTCTTCTTGACCATCACTACCTCCTTTTGCCTTAACTTGGGATGACTACTGTCTCCAAATCTATTCTAACTGGAAATGTTCACACAAATAAAATATACTGATCTTTAGGCTGCAGTAAAGGGCTGCTTCTCTCAGACAGAAAAACCAACAAGCAAACAGAGAAATTAATAAAACCCTACAATTTAAGAACTTATTAAAATCTGAGAGGAGACATCCCACTATATTCTCTGTATATACTCTGGATTAATACATGGACTCTGATAATATTAAATCATAAAACAAGAGCTGGTGAGCTGCTGGAAGGGTATTTCACATATTTCAGAAACAACTGATGCTTTTGTAACGCAAGGCTTAGCCCAGGGTCACCCATGCATTCAGGTTTATAAATCCCTAGACAAAAACTATTCTACTGAATTCTTCAGGGAACTTCTCAAAATAAGCACTCCAGGAAACCTTGCCTAAATGATTTATTTTACTAGATAGTTGACTATATAACCTCAGAAAAATAAGCAGCTTTGCAGAGGCATGTATGTTTTGCATTTTAAACAAGATAGGCTTAAAATTATTTTCAACATGAGTTCAGGTCATGTTAATTTTCATGAAAGCATCAGACCAAAACCAGTCAACCTTTGGAGTCAGACTTCTTTAAATTTTATGGTTTGTGTTTTAGTGTCTCTTGTCACAAGCATGACCATCAGCTGTGTTACCGGGAATCATGGTTTACTAACAAATCTTTTAGCAATAGTTTCATGGTTGTTCCTCCTAGTAATATCTGCTAAAGCGAATCAAAATATGACTTTGTCATTGCACTTTTCCACCTTTTATGCTTTCTCTATCTTATGTTTTAGATTTCTCATATACAAAATGTTGTAAGAAGCTAACCGTTTTCTGCAAATTGAATTTTCTTCTGATTTGAAAAACAAGTAGAGAACAACTAATAGTGCTATAAAAATATAGCAACTGCTACTGTTACTGCTATTGTTGACTGAAATGTGGGCATCTTGTAGATAGTATTCACAACACAATTGTTCTTTGGCACTCATTTAATTTGTAATATCATTGTAATATCAAATGGCATGAGGAATAAATAACAGTACTAAAGGAGACAAGAACAACAATACCAAAAGCACTTCCGTTGTTTGCATATAACTCTACCTGTGGTGTGTGTACGGSAGCAGTAAAATTTTAAGGTGCACCTCCAACCATAGCAAATGCCAGCATTATTGCCTAAGCTAGCTGCAAGCGGACAGAAACAGACATTTTTTGCAAGACTGTTTTTCTTGTGTCCCATAGTATTTTGCTTCCTACATGCCACAAGAGATATATTTTTATTACAGTAAAAAAAAAAATGAATTTGCCTGTATTTTCCAACTGTTTTCACTGCTAATAAAAATAGATAGCATGGGGCCACTTATGAGACTACATGGGATAAATGTATTAAGACTGAAAAACTGATAGAAGTAGTATGTTGAAATAAATACTTATTTAAAACACTTCTTGCAGATGATAGAATTCTAACTACCTTCACGAAAGTCTTTCTTTAGGGAGAAACTGTTAGTTTTTGATTATGACCCTGAAAACATATGYTCTCCTATTTCTAGGAAAAGCAAGGAACAGCAGTTCAGAACAACAGAACTTGGTTCCAATGTGCAACTGCACCTCATGGAGGGTTGAAATTTATCAGTCAACTGATTCTTCCAACTTGCACCTCAAAATGCCCCTTTAATAAATGGAAAGACATCCATTGTTGAAAACCTAGCCAGAAACATTTGGTTAAAGGCATACTTGAAAATCTCAGAAGGAAGTATGTTGAAGGCTTTTTTTCTTTCTGGTTAGAGAAATCATTCAAGGTTTCTCTTGAATTATACTTTTTAATTATTTAAATTTAAAATTATGCTTCTATTCCTATTTTTTATATTTTTACATAAGCATATGAATATACGTTTGTGAGTGTGTGTCTTCAGCACCAAGAACCGTCTCTTTCTCTGGTAAATAGGTTTATTGACAATGTTCATGAGAAGCACTGGGATGAAATCCTGCAGCTAATACAAGAAGGGACATGAGTCAAGCAACAGAGGTTCCACAAGCACCTACCCCTTCTCCAGCAAGGGAGCCCTGGTCCTGCGCCCAGGGAAGCACTCCGCTCGGCCCCTGCACTGGAGCAAGGCTCACCACCACCCTTGTGGTGGCGGGGAGGAAAGGAAATTGGAAGAAAGGAAAAAGGGATTCCTTCTGCAAGCTATTTTTCTGCACGTGCCTAACATCTATTCCATCTGCCATTTGACAAGAGGAAGGCGAAGTCAAAGTTCTATGAGCTGCCCTTTTGAAACTCAAATGCCAGTTCTTAGGAAGATAATTTTCTGATTTAACCTATCATGACTAAGAAGAGAATCCTGCTGAAAGTTTGAATAGAAATCAGAAAAAAAAGCAGAATGCAAAAAATAAACAAAAGAATTCTGAAGGTTGCACTTTGTACCAACTGCTAATTCACAGTTAAATTCTTGATGGAGAGGGGCGTTTGGTTTGTGAGGTTTGTCTGCAGAAAACCTTCTGAATAACAAAAAATCATATTTTCCAGTATAATCCAAAATCTATGGAAGACAAAATAAAAGGACAGTACATTGATTCCTGTTACCACGTCTTCCCAAGAAATATCTTAAACAGTATTTTGTAAATACTAGCTCTCACGAGTTTCTATTGCATTTTACAGGATGCCCAGCATTGGTGAGATAACAGGCGACAGCTCTCCTTTAAGACTGCTCTATAGAGAGAGCCACTAAAGGTGGCTCTTTTCCAATGAAAAACATGGAAAACAGGGAAAAAAAGAAGTTATGAGAATGCCTATTTCAGTTATAATATTCTATTGCCTATTCTGCATATTTTACCATGTCAAAAATGCTTTTTTCAAAACATAAAGTTTAAAATTATTACCCAGAACATAACAGAATGTGGAAGCTTGCACAGAGTTTTTAAAACATCCTTTATTTGTGAATTTATTCCCAAAGCAGACAGTCAGATGCTTATTTTCTATTTCAATACTTTTGATTACTTCAACTAACATTTCCAAAAGAAAAACAAATATAAGTAATTCATATCCCCCTAAATTATCATAATCATCTATCTGATGATTTTTCAACAAATGGAGTTCCCAAGCACTGGGAAAGAAAACAGGCATGTTACTATTAAAATCTTCTGAGTAAGTGAATTATGCATTCCTATCCCCTACTTTAACATGTCAACCATATAGAAAAAGAATAGCTTTGAAGACTATGCAAGGGAAAAAAAATCTTTAAGAAAAATGGTTTTTTTTTAAGAAAAAATGTTTTGAGAAGACTTGAGCTTTTCTTGGTGACTTTCTAGCAGAAGACATCTGCTTACAGTTACCTTCTGAAATAGTTCTCCAGTGCATTTGATCCATGTGCCATACGTAGCTAAAAAATACTAAAATGAGATTTCCATTAGGGAATACCTTGCAGCTGCAGAGCACTTGCCATAATATGACACCTTACTGCTATGTTAACACATTTTATCAAACACTTTCTGAAAGAAATGGGGCCAAGTAGCAAGACAACAGGTCATGTCTTTCATTTGCCCTTATACTGGAGAAAAAAAAAACGTGGTGGGTCCGAACACACTGCTGCAACATCTAATGGTAGAGACTGTTTAACAGGTACACAGAATGTATTTTTTTTAATGAAAAGCATTTTTCCTTTGCCATTCTGAAAACTCACTCTGTGTATGGACTGATATCAATAAAAAGTCACCTTCCTCTTTATTGTATCTCAAAAGTCTATTAAACACAAAGAACTAAAACAGATAAGTAAGAATGAGAAGAAAGCCAAAAATGTTATTGTTAGGAGTTTGAGGAACCATATTTAGTTCTCTATAGACTTCAAGACTTCCCAAGGAAGGCTAAGAGAAGTCCTTCCAAAAAATCAACAAAACCAAAAAAAACTCTCTACCGTTAAAAGAGGGGAAGGGAGTTAGAGAAACTTTCGAAAATGCAACTGTTTCTTTAAAAAATGCATTTCAGTTTACCATATTCCTCCCTTTCTACATGTTAATGAAATGTTTAGGAGATTTAAGTAGCAATTATTTGCCAGATATATGGCTCTGTGTATGTTTGAAATCTCAAAGCCTGGATAACTGCTTGCCATTTTTCAGGGTAAGGACCATATTAATCCAATTGACTTTTTGCACTCATCTAGGCAAGTAAAATTAATATGCTTAGAACAAACAGGTACTTGCAAGGCAGTTCTTTTTTAAGATAAGGCTTGCTTGAAGTATGGAAAATCTGTTGGTTATTACCAGAAAAAAATGAGTTTTTTAAAATGTGGTGGCAAGCTGCTTAAGCCAAAGGTCTGAAGTACTCCAAACATGTGGAGATACCTTCACAGCATGTTTGCTGCTGTCAGCATCAGGCAAATCCACAATTTCTATGGGTCCATTTGTCACATAGTATTCAATGAAATAACCTCTCTTCTAAAGAAATGGATCTGAAAAGTTAAACAGACAACCCTGTTAGATTGGTTTTTCCCTTAGCAGGTAATTCTGTGGCCACTCCTAACACCTTCCTTTCCTACAACCGTGATTGCTGCTGGTAGCTTTGACAGCGTACCAGGAACAAGGATGTGCCACAGGGTTTCGACCCAGACATCAGAAAAATTTTAGTTGCAGCCATGGACCACCTTGAGGGCGAGGCACCCCTCATCAAGTGTAGAAGTGCAGGCTGCTTCCAATTTAATTTGGAAGTCATATCCAGAAAGCATTTTTCTGAAGCTTAAATTGTATCTGAAGTGCAATATGGGAGATTCTGCAGCATCCTGTGTTTCTTCTCCCCATAAGTATTAAAGTAAAAAAGTTTTTAAGATACTTCTGTTTGGACTTTAGTTTTATATATCAAATTTCACTGAATTGCCTCAAACAACCTAAAACTTCACTTGAAATTCATCTTTATCTTTTAAAAGACAAATCTGATAAATCATTTCAAAAGTTAATTGCCCTAATTCCTAGGAGTGTGCCTTGATTCCCCTCTAGATTTGCCTTGTTCAAACATAAACTTGCTTTTCCATCTTGCTGTGCCTTTGAGATGGTAAAGTATTCACCAAACCATGAATGAACCGTCTTACCCATGCCAATACTGTATGAAAAGGGATCAGAAATGCCTTTGGAACACAAGAGCAAAGAAGAAATTTTATGGAATTCCTCAAAACTCTAGAGCAACTTAAGCACATGTGGATTTTCCTAAGATTACCTATATTTACCTAAGAATAACCAGAGATTAATGAACTTTCTCTGAGAGTGAGGAGTCAGTGTATGTAAGAAAAGAGAGAAGTACAAATTTCTACCATACACCAAAACTCTTAAATTTTCTGTTTTGCTGCTCATAAATGTGGCTCATGTATTTCTAATCCTTTGTCTCTTGCACATATACAAGTACTGTGCAATGTACCTGCAGGAAATACATTATTATACATTATTTTATCAGTCAATTCTCCCTTCTATCTAAGCTTTACTACTAGAAAAAGCTCTAATTTAAAAGGCAGAGCATCAGTCTGTCTTTAAAGTTCAAGGACCAAACTAATAAGGCTTCAGAGAAGGGTGAGCACCAATAAAAGCCATTGAATAATTATTTAGAAAAAGCTACTCAGAAAAAGCACTGTGATTCATTTCTCATTTTTTTTTCAAAGATGCGACTGTATTGATTCAATCAGCCTTTTGATCTTTTGTGTTTTAGCATTTTCTGAAATACCATAAGGAAACAAAATCTCATGCCTCTMAAGTAAGAAAAAAAGAAGAGATTTTGATAACTGTTCCTGAGTCCGATGGAATCTTTAGTCAGACCCACACTGAACATCAGATGTACACAAAAAATGTCTCCAGTCTTCCAATCTAGGCTAAGCATGGTATCCAAATGACAGAGGACTGTTACTAAATTCTTCCACTAGCTCCTCAAAACATCATTACTTGATGGTGTTTCTACAGGCAGTGCCCTAGAGAGGCTACCTGTAAGCAGCACATAGTAGAGAAAGGTCGAGCTGTTGGTTGAGGTTGACCAAAAGGGCACAAGCATCATGCCACAGACGCAAGCAGAAAAAAAAAAAAAAAAAAAAAAAAAAAAAANAAAAAAAAAAAAAAGGAGAGAAAAAAAAGGTAAATATCTGGATTAGAAAAAAAAAATCTGGAATAGAAACAAACAAGCAAAGTTACATGACTGCTCTTGTCATGTGAGCAGAGAAACAGGGATGAAGGGAGAAAAAATAAAAAGGGGAACAATGCAATAAGGGAAAGGTGGAAGTGCGCTTATAGCCAATGACAAGGTTTCAACCCCAAGAAATGAAGAAATAAATAAAAAAGAAAAATATCTGGGTTTGACGACATAAAATGGTGGGTGTTTTGAATTCACAGTACTGTCAGTCTCAAAATCTGTTAATTTTTTATTTCATTCTTCTATTTCATTTCATTAATTTTTATTTCATTCAAAAGTGAAATATCTTTATTTTAGATATTTTGCTGCATAATTACTATAGATATTACAGTATAAAAGCCATATAATCTTTGTACAAATGAGCATATTTGAATTGCTAGAATAATCTTCCATTGAAGAAATTTATAGAAATACAGCTCTGAGATGCTGCTGCTTTGAGCATAAGACTGGCTATGTGCTCCTCCTTCACAGAACACTCTTTTTCTCCTACGTCCTCAGTAGCGTAAGATCCATAAGATTCGACATCCTGTAAAAATTACTACAAAGGAGTACAGGCCAGGAATTCCACTGAATCTAAAAGCTTAAATTATAAAGAAAATTATTAGATCCATGGAAAACTAATAAGAGGAGGAAATGAAATAACAGGAAAGGTTTTTGGTATTTTTCCCCTTAGTGGCTGGTATCTTTGGGGAATTTGAATCACCACCATCTATAGGCCTAGCAACAGAATGCATTACAGAAATAAAATAATAACCATGTCCATTACTGTCTCAATTCGACAGAGGAAAAAAAAGTTAGGAAGGCTTGTGTGATTGTTTTGACAACATTTTTCTTTTTTTTTTCTGGATTTAGTCTCAGACATAAAAACAACAGGAAATTTAAGCCTTCTCTTCTTAGGATTTTGTTTTTACAAAGATTAGGTGCATGTAGCAAGACAGCTCTGTTTTTTTCTGCCTTTATCTGGAGACACTTGGATATACTGAACTGATAGCAAATAACATAATTTCCTTAATCCCTTCAAACTGTAATTGAGGTATTAAGCCAAATTCAGCTTTAGACATTAGGAAGAAAAATCACTTCCTTTTCTGCATTAGTTTGAGTTTGTTCCTTAGCTCAAAAGATAATAAATGGTGTGGCCTGTCTGTTTGCCTTCTGGGGAAACCAAAGCCAGATCACATACATATATAAAAAGATACATTTTTTTTAATACACAGAAATGAGAAAGATTTCAGATTTTTTTGTATATAGTATTTCACAAATGAAAAAATGCATATATATATAAAGTGTTTCATACTTTCTAAAAGAACCATTATTTTATACTATGTGATGTTTCACATACAAAATTTTTAGCATGATTAGTGAAAGGAGATCACCTACTGGAATACCCATTGTCCTACAAACTCAACCACAGTGTTTTAATGCTTATAACCTTTACTTAACAGCAAATATAAGGATGCCTAAATAAAATGCACATCTAGCTGTGATAACCTCGCAAAATCTTTCATGGACAAGCTAAAACCAGAGATTCTCAGTTAAAGATGGGTTTAAACAGACATGTTTCTTTATTCACATGACCGGGAAACCACTGAAAAACTCCACAGCTGAGATGAAGCCACTCCTCCAGACACGTGGAAACGTGCTTTTAACCAGTTATTTTCTGCATCGGTTTTGGGACAACAGTGATGACAATCTTCATGCGACTTAACAAATCTATCCATTTCTTCTTAGTCTGGCACTGTCTATCACATAGTTTCTGAACTGAGTATCATTTGGACCTTTGTCTAGTACAATGCCTTTCAGCTAAGAAAAAAATGTGATGTCACCTCACCTTGGAACTTAATCAGATTTGGAAGAAATCACTTTTTTTTTTTTTTAATTTTGTTTGAAGGGTAGAAATATTATTACTAGTGTTGGACTAATTTTAACATCTGCTGGATGCATCCTCTTGCCCAATGCATGACTGTACTTAGCTTTGCGCAGGTACTGACTGTACCTGGAAGAGGAAGGCTGAAAACTACTGCATCTATGCAATTATTTTTCAATGACTAAGCATGAGAACCATCAACGGTTCTTCATTATTGCAGTGCAGTTGGTTAGAAAAAGGTTAGAACAAAGTAATGGAACAAAATGGGACTCATGGGTGTAACAGAAGATCTTTCCATTGAGCTGCTGTTGTCCCTCGTGGCAACACAGGACTCAAAGAACACTTGGACCCTGGGCACCACATTTGCCTACTCTATTCATCTTTCCCTACCCTAGTTTGATATCTCTCTATACCATATTTGCTTTACTCTGATCAAACAATTGTTACCTTCTGTTTCATGTGCCAACTTGGCCATTTTTTAACTTGTAGTGTTGACAGTTTTACACCTTTGAATTTAATTATCTTAGGTTATTATTTCATCCCACCAGGAAGTGTCAGCAACACTGCTGGGATGTTTAATATGCTCCTTCAGTTGTTAAAGTTACTGCCCTATATATCTTTATCAGCAAATATACTGATAGTCATCTTTTAGAATTTTTAATTAACACTCTCAACACCTAATGTCCTCAGCTCGTCCATCTTTTCTTACTTCATCTTAACCTCAGCACTGTAATCACACTTTTTTTCTTCCCACAGTACCATGCATACTTTCTTTCTCCCTCCTCTGCCATAGCTTCAGGAGCACCATGTTTAACATTTGCTTTATTGAAGAAAGCATCAGAAAGACAACATCAAAAAGGCAAGCTAAGCCATCCAAGAGCAACTTGGCGGTCACTACGTCAATCACGTTCATCTGTTTTCATGCAGTTATAGATCAACAGACCAGATCCATTAAAGACTAAGCTTACATACAACAATCTGCTTTGCTCTTGTTTTGTAAAAAGAAAAGAAAAAAGTATTTAGAGCCAGTAGTTCTTTTACTGTATACATTTGAAATTACATATGCCGTAATAATTTTCAATAAGCAAAACTGTAACTACTATAATAACTCAACATAAGATACCTTCTGTAACTTTCGAAGTCTTCCGGTCCTTTTTCTGAATTATTTTCACTTTTCAAAAGGTAAATAGCATACATATACATTCAGGCAACATCTGTGAGTTTTCCTTGGAGAAGCAAATTCACTGCCTTTCTTCTATCCCCTTCTTTCCTGTTTCCAAAGATTTCATTAACTGTGGTAACCATACTTAGTGCTCAAGTTTGGCTGTTCTCCTGTTCTGACTCCCTGAATCCTGCCCAGAGGTGCTGCTTTCCAGGACAGAAAGTCTCTAACCAGATCATGTAGGAAAGGCTAGCATTCCTTGTTCTTAAAGCATTAACTCTTCACTTGCCACTGATTAAAAAAAAAAAGTATGCTGGTCAGATTTACTGCACAATGCAGCTCATCCTGCTGTCTTTAAGCCAACCTTTCTGTCACACCTTTTGCCATCTGTGTCAGGTCTATGAGCAGAAATTTAAATTCCTAGAAAGATCTTGTGATAATCACTCCCAGTTTTTGGAGATCTGACAAATACTAATCTGTATCTTAATGCCTTTAGCAAGCACTTTATTCATTGTATTAATGCTATTAAGAAAAAGAATTCCATGAAGTAATTAAATACTTAAAAAAATCATTAGTTTTACACAATTTACCTTTATTAAGTAAATCTGAATCTAATCAAGGAATTCTGTCGGATCTGGCTGACAATTTTTATTTTCCATATGACAATTCTCATTAATCATGTTCTTTGCTTTCAGCTCTAGTGCATTCTTTTTCATCATTTCTAACATACAGTGGAAAGATGCCACTGGACACAAAGCTGTTGACTTAGTTCCAATACCACTTTGCAGACAAGTTATGCAAAAAGTACATTCTGTAACAAAGGAGTAAGGAGAGTCACAGAGCTGTTGATGTGCAGGTTTCCAGAAAATGAGTAAAAAATAAACTTGGAAACATATTTTGTCTGAAAAGAGAGAAGGGCACATCACCCCTTAGTGCCACCCCACAACATGAGGATGAGGCAAGGCAGCCACTCTATGGACATACCGAGGTACCACTCCTGAAATGTAAGAAACTTCCCTAGCATCTGCAAAACAGCTGTCCAAGTCTACAGCAGGCATGGTATGATCCACTTAAGTAAAATATTTCATTAAGTTTCATTTTAATAATAAAAATACAGTAAGCTCTTACTATGCACCACCATTTCAACTATATTCCTGATGCTGATATTAAAAAAAAAAAAAAAAAAGAAAAAGAAGAAAAGATGAAAATTACTTTCTCCTTTACCAGCCAAAGCTTCTCCTCCTCCCCATCCCCCCATACCCTTAAGCACAAAAAGCATTTTGCTGTTTACAGGACATACTAAAAATGTCAGGCTGGAGAGGGTAACGTCTTAGTTTTTGCTGAAGAAAAATATCACAAAATATTCAGGTCAAGCAGTTATAAAAAGAAAAGCAATCATAGGAGTCGCCACGGTCTGCAAGAAGGCAAAATGCATTTTTTTGGACTGCAGCAGTTAGCTCTCCAAAGTGAACAAAGGTTCTTCTGTCTGAACATAACCCGCTGAGGCCAGCAGCCAAGAAAGCAAATAGTCTAACGGCGCTTTTACAGTAAATTACGTAATTTCACAGTTATAGATCCTATTAGCAGATGACATCATGTTTTTGATCTAATGCTTAAAACTCCTGGCTGAAATTTCCTATTGTGCGCGTACTGCTGAGGGCTCCTTCTTGAATACTGTGCTGCACATTACAGTCATCATTTAATACACCGATAACTATAAAATTGTAAAATAATATAATAAAATGAAAGCTCTGTTTTACTCATAAAATGAAGAACTAGAGTCAGATATAAACTACACAGAAATTAAAAAGAAACACAACAGAAACACTGCATGCTTTCAACGCAGCTAGTTTTTGCTGCATGGTAGTGAGGAGGAGGCTGAAAGGCTAGGATTTTCTTGCTTGTTTTAATAATTGCATTATTAATTAAATGAAACTGGAATAATCTCCTAATATGCATGGAATATATTAATCCAGAAAGACCTTACCAGGGAAGTTTTACTTGTATGATAAGCCTTAGGCAGCAATCACAAGATCACAAATTCTACTATAGAAGTGGCTCCTGCTTCAAAAGGTCTTCTCACATTTCAACTCATGTTATAACAGAAGAATCACTTCTGTTGGAAAGTTCACCATTTACAGGATAAACTGGAACTCTGAAAAAAATGGAACATACTCCTATTTAAGGATCCCAAAGGGATTTGCTTAAGGAAACTGAGCCTCACATAGGGCTATTTGTGCCTGGATTTGTACCAAGACACAGCTAATTTGTCCATAAATTCAACTTTGTAAAATTTTTCTGCTTAGAAATAGAGCATTACCAAAAAGGGAGCAAGAGGATACAGTATTGCTTATCTGGACACCTTTCACTGCACATTATATAAACACCTTTGAACAAAATAAACGCACTTAAGTTACAGGAAAAAAACAAACAGCACATTCTAAAGATTGTAAGTTCTTTAAAAAGATAATATATTCTAAAGACATCAAGTTCTTAAGCAGCCTTGCAGTGGTCTTCAAAAAACACACATACGCACTCACTAAAGGTGCATTTTGGGAAGCGGTGAAAACACTGCTGTGTTTTCCACTTTATCTCCATTTTCAACAGTTTTCAAGTTTGAAGGCAAATGTATCATTCTTGACCTAACCTATTCTTAAATGCAGAGCAAGAATATGTAAGGCAACATCTTCAGTTTACCACCAAATGTTCTTTCTGGCCACAATGTGTAAATGCATCTTCTTGGACTTATTCAAGAAAACTAATCTCTACTGGTTCTAACATCTAGTGGTGTCATTATCCAACTAGGATAGACAGCATAATGTAGTTCCAACACACATTCCAAAATACTTCAATTTAAAACTTAAAAATTTCAACTGCCAAGTTTTCTGAAATTGAAGTCTACTGATTCTATTTCCGACGCCTTCCTGAGCTATTTATCAGTTCCACTGCAAACTGTTGTTAGCTGGGCTGCTTAATTAAGATTTGTCTCATGAGAATCTTTATATAATCAGATGCATTTCAGCTTTTGTTAGATTTCACACTTTAAAAGATTAGGTTATACTCTAATCTTTAACTTTACCATGAAACCAAAATACACTGTAAGAGTTCCGCAAGAATGACATAAGTAATGTTATAAGGAAATAGAGAAAAAGGTCCCCATTTTATGGTGGCATCATTAAGTTCCACAGATTCACACAGAATCACAGAATATTTAAGGTTGGAAGGGACCTCTTGAGATCATTCATCTCTCAGAGGGGAAAAATACACATGGCCCAATTTGAAATTTCTCAGCTTTCTAGAAGCAAGAACTTCTAGGTTCCTGCACATACATTTACACTTATAAGTTCAGTATTTTAATAGTAGCATTCCAGTATATCCCATGGAATCTCACTGTAAGAGATGCGAAATCAATTCTCCTGTGTTTTCTAATCAAACCATGAATAATCGGGTCTGGTTTGCTGTCATATGATATCTGCAACTTATGTAACCATGAATTATTCTACAAGCAGATGATCTGTGCAGCCAAAGGAATATACACTTGTTTACTCAACCCACAAAAACATCTGTGGCAGGCACAGCTCTTCTGGGTAACTTCTTAAGCAACAGGTAGGCAGCAGCTTCTCCCAGATGCTTTTCATTTCTGCACTCCCAGGTACAATGTATTCTGCTTAGGTGAAAAGAGTTGAAACTCTCATGGGTTACTAAATATGGTTTACATTAGCCATATTTAGCATGTAACATGTAACATCCTCCCACCCTACTAAAGATCTATGACATGAAATACATCTGTGAAACACATGACATGGGACAGGACCTGCTTTGAAATGCTGCCGCAGTCCTGCTATTACACTGCTTTTTCAAGCATCTCCATTCTCCATCACCAGTTCATTCATCTTGGCAGGCAGCTCCATACCAATGACCAGCAGCTGCTGTATCAGTGGATCCTGGCAGCAGATGACAACCTGCTTTAACAATATCTGGAGATGCCTATGCTGCTGGTTCCCTTCTACAGGCTTGTCATCCTAAAGAAATAGTCAGCATATAAAAATTTCAATTATTCAAATGAACTAAAATAACAAACAAAATCAAATTAAGACATACTCTTCCTTCCACCACAGGCAAAAGCTTTCTGATGCAAAACGGCTGCTTAACTGTTACTTAACTTGAAACACAGTGCTCAATAACTTAACTTGAAACACAGGCCTCAATAAATCATGTCACAACTAATAACAGCAGTTATTGAAATTATTAATAGTGCTTAAAAAAAAGGTAAGAAATAAGCTTGCACGGGTTTTATAGACCAGAAGAGAAGCATTCATCTCTAAAGAGGTCCTAGTAGGACTAATAGCTATGCTATTGGTAGAGAATATCCTGATAATAGTCATCCCACTGCTAGCAACACAAGTGCAAACAGATATACTTGAAGATAGCATGAAGCCTTCTAAATCCTATAACCTATAAATAACCTATGAGTTAAGGAAAAGCAAGGGTTTATTTTTGCTTATTTTTAAAGTACACGTTCATAAAGAGAAAAGGTTTTCCTTTCTTCCTCCCACATAAAAATTGCAAAAAAGCTTTGGAATGTGCCATAAAACAAATGGAAATGAAATTCCACTCAGTGTGCAGTCTCCTTTTTATGGTAAACTCAGTGTGACAGCATGCTCTTTCTGTGTGCTAAAGTCAGTAGCAAGTTGTTTATTTTCTACCTTGAATCTCTGAAGTGAAAAATAAAATGTTTTCTGCACTCAGTGGGCAATATTTAAATTTGCACTGTATCACGAAGTTCATCTCTCCTAGCTCCTAAGAAGCTGGGATTTTACACTGTATATCAGAATCCATTTTCTGATTCTACTGCTAATCAAGTGGCTTCCAGTTTTCCAACGGCAAGTGTTGGAGCAAGAGCTTTCTAAAGCATGAACTGCATCCACCTTCCAGATGTTATTGTGCTTCCAGGGGTCTGTTCCACCACTAGGCTAACTGTGTCTGGGCAAAGCTGCAGAAAGCATATAGCCAAGGACATTGTGCCAGTAATCCAAAAAAAAGCTTGAATGCATAGTAATTTCTGGCTATGCTGACACAAAACCAGTTCTTAATATACCCTAGGTTTAGTAAGCTAGGTAAGATGGCAGCGAACAGCTAGCCAATATAATGTGCTTAGTGGACAAACAAAACAGTAATGCAATACGGATTTTAGGATGAAAGCATACACTGAATCTCAATGAGTCAAAATGTAACTGTTATAGTCAATCTGCATCATCCTCAATGTGCTTCTTGAGTGTTCAGTTGACCTTCTTGTCTTGAAAATATGCAAACCAGTAGAGTGCTCTTCAAAGACAGAAATTCAATGACACAGTGACAGGTAAGAACCAACAGTTCTTCCTTAATTCTTCTTACAAAACACATTTTGTAAGTTCGGCAGCATTTGTATTATATCACTTCCAAAGCAGTGGGAAAAAAAAAAATGATTCAAGGGTGATATTCAATGTTATAGACCTCATAAAACAACCGTTGCCCAATGGCAGTCTAAAGAGAGGAATAGCAACAAACACCAACAACATGTGTTTTGATTTTTCCTTCCTAATATGAGATAACTGTATGCAATCTGGAGCAAAACTATTTAGAGTATGTGAAGATAATCAAGAAAAGCGGAGTTTGGGGACATGGAGAGGTAAATTACTTCTCAGTATTTTACTATTATTTAATCTTTTGGCATGAGCACAATGCAGTGGGCAGCTAGATCCAAAAATCAACTTTTATATGACTTCTAAAAATGCTGTAATAAGTAGAAAACACGAATCATTATCACAGGCACATAGCCCAGGAGCCACAAAATGATGACAAGAAAGATGTATCTTCAGAAAACTCAAAGGTCATAAATGAGAGGAGCAGTACAAACAAAGAAGAGGAATGGAGAACCACAACAGGGTATGTAGACATGGACAGAATATACCCAGAGCAAGTTTGCGGACGATCCCAAGCTGGGTGGAGTGGCCGACACTCTGGAGGGCTGTGCTGCCATCCAGAGGGACCTGGACAGGCTGGAGAGTTGGRCAGAGAGGAACCTCATGAGGTTCCACAAGGACAAGTGCAGGGTCCTGCACCTGGGCAGGAATAACCCCAGGCACCAGGACAGATTAGGGGTCGACTTGCTGGAGAGCAGCTCCACGGAGAGGGACCTGGGAGTCCTGGTTGACACCAAGTTAGCCATGAGGCAGCAGTGCCCTCGTGGCCAGGAAGGCCAATGGGCTCCTGGCTGCATCAGGAGGATGTTGGCAGCAGGGCAAGGGAGGTGATTCTGCCCCTCTGCTCAGCTCTGGGGAGGCCGCACTTGGAGTATTGGGGGCAGTTCTGGGCTCCCCAGGGCAAGAGGGACGTGGAGTTTCTAAAGAACGGAGTGGAGAGCAACTAAGATGATTAAGGGACTGGACATCTCACGTACGAAGAGACTGAGTTGGGCCTGTTTAGCTTGGAGAAGGAAAGGCTGAGAGGGGATCTGATCAACATGTACAAACACCTGAGGCAAGAATATAAAGAGGATGGGGTCAAATTCTTCTCAGAGGTGGCCAGTCACAGGACAAGGGAAAATGGGTATAAGTTGAAACGCAGAAGTTCCATCTTCATGTGAGGAAGAACTTCTTTCCTGTGAGGGTGACAGAGCCCTGGCACAGGCTGCCCAGGGAGGCTGTGGAGTCTCCTTCTCTGGAGGTCTTCAAACCCGCCTGGATGCCACCCTGTGCCCCGTGCTCTGGGTGTCCCTGCTGGAGCAGGAGGTTGTACTAGATGATTTCTAGAGGTCCCTTCCAACCTTAAATATTCAGTGGTTCTGTGAGAAGAGAGAGGTCAATACACAACATGAGCTCTACATGTCATTTTTCCTTGGTCATTTACTAAATACAGCATTTTTTTTCTTATACACTGCAAGGGAAAAAAGAATGCAAGAAATAATTTGGAGATCCAGGTGCAATTCTCATTCAAAAGCCTAAGCAAGAGAGAATAGCATATAACTTCTATAGAAAAACTCATCAGCAATCCAAATTGAGAAAAAAATCTTAAATTCAAACTTTTTCAGAGGATTTTCTTCCTTCATTTTTTGTTATGATTAAAAGAAGTGCTGACATCTCCGCTTGTGGCCTCAATTCCTCAGCCAAAGAACAAGTGCTGAGTTAAAATGTGACAAGGAAATACTTCACTGCTTCTCTTACATAACACAAAGCGAAAATATTAGAAATAAAGAAAATCCAACAAATATGACTAATACATCCGTAACAGATAAGTAGTAACCCTTTCTTTCATATTACTATAATGGCTATTGTGTTGAGTTAAAAAATACTAAGGATAAAATGACGGATAATATTGGTAACTTCTAAGGCCTAAAAGACATGATCACTGAAAAGTGATTGAAAGAACTGAGAATCATTAAGAAGAAACACACTATTTGACATTAAGAGATGTCGTCTCCACAGTGGGCTGGGTAAGTATTAAGAATTAGTATTAATAATTAAGGATTTGTACCAATAATGATTCTTCGTAAAATGCCTGAAGATTCAGGAAATGATAGATTGTAAACAGAAACATCTACTTTTTATATAGTTGCGATCTAAAAAGTTCTGAATTTTAAACAGTATTTACAATCATAAAAGCTGTCCAATAAGACTGTGATTACTACAGTATTTGACAGAGATGTGTGAAGATGTGGAAAGATGTCACATTCTTTCAAGAGAACTTCTTGAACCTTCAAGAAAACCTTCAAGTTTTCTAAACTGCTGAAAACCACAACACATTTCAGTAATAATGACAAAAATGCATGGTTCTAACTCAAAAGTTAGAAATGTTTTGCTTGGTTCTAAAACACAAAGACAGGTCAAAATATTCATAATGCCTTTCATGTACCAGCAAGGGAGTGCTGTGTCTACTCTTGAAAGTATCAAAGCTTTTGTCAGTCACAGTAAAGTGTCTTTCTCTTATATTTGTCCCCTTGAAGACCATTACAAACCTCTTGCTCAAAGGCATATAGGTTTATTATACATCTTGCATTGCTTTTTTGATACAGGTTGACTGTTTTGCGAAGAGGAGAAATCCAAGGTTTTCTTTTTAAAGCACTCCCAAGGACATGATTGCTCATAAGCAAAAAGGCAGTCAGTCACACTGCATTGCCTCATGAAAACAGAGAAGAGCTCAAGCTCTTCAGGACATTGACAGATGTTTCAGCATATTTCTGTAAAACTTCAGACAGCCCCAATACAACATCAAGGGCAAACAGCAACCTTGGAGTGTTTGGATGGGTCTGAGATTACTTAGGAGCTCAGAACTTTGACGTTCACATTCAGAGCAGTACTTTTAACTTAACTTTCATGGTCAAAAACAAGTCCAGCTGAACAGGCACACCTACCTGTAAAGAAAGCGTTCTAGCTATCTCTAATAATATCTCATATTGTTAAATTTTCAAATTTTTGCTCTAACAAATAGTAGGATTTTTCTCCTGTCTTGGTTCCTGATACTACAGTATATTGCTAAATTATATTGGGACTACTTTTGACTAGCAAACAAACAACACTCAAATCATACAGTACAGAGGCAAACCAATGATGAGCAATACCAAATGAGACCTTGGCATTTTAGTAGACATCTAATGAAAATTTCCATACTCTACCACTGGCCAAAGACAGCAAGTCACATTCTAAGAGATAAAAGGAAAAGAAGAGAAAATGTCAATATCCTGATCATCAAATCCTCTTCTAGTCATTCTCTTTATATACAGTAAAAAAGAAGAGAGGAGTAGGGAAGAGAAATGGACATACAGTGAGATGTGTAGGAAGGGAAGAGATGGACAAGAAAAATTGTCATGAGGCAATATGAATGAAGAGACCACAGCGGAGAAAAATCAGAGCAATTACTTAGGGATTTTTTTCCTTAAGCACAATACAGCCTTGTAAGATATACCTAGAAGAAGCTGTGCACAAAGTCAGGAATATTTTGGCATCAATATAAAAACTCAGGTAAGCAAAGTGAAACCTCTCATGATCAGGTGAGAAGAGAAATGAGATTCCATGACTACAAACAAGAATGTAAGTTTCAAACACTGCCTAAAAATAATACACTTACGGAAAAAAAAAAATCACAGTATTATTCCAATATGCTGATGACAACATCTGTTGAAGATCAAGTCATCTGGACTTAAAAAAGGACAGCCATTAAAGAATATTATGAAGACTCGCATTATTTATCATTCATCGTATTTCGGTAAGACTTTTGATCATCTACTATTCACGCTGATTTACTACCATGTAAAATGAAGTAAACACAGTACTTAAGTTACTGCTTTCACACTCTTTTACTTGCTCTCAGTTTTCTCTTTTTTGAAATAAGTTATCCTCACTTTTCCACTTCTTACTGCAAACTGTGATTTTTCCACTCTCACCTTTTTTCAAATCTTTCTTCTAGTGCAGATTAGTGTTTGCTTAGGACATTCTTTTTTTTTTTTTTTTTTTTTAATCACAGACCCTCATTCCTTTCCCCCAGTAAAAATAGAGAATATTAACATATGGTTTGAAATATTAAAAGCAACAAAGTAAGCACTCTGGCAAGGCAAGAAATCCAGTTTTGAAGTTGAAATACTAACTATCGTCATGATCCCTTTTGATTATGTGTCAGCTAATATACTACTCAACAAAGCTTCTCCCTCGCCTTATAAAAAAATATACCAAGTCCAATCAGTGCTAGGCATCAGCCTGGGCTTGCCTATTAAATTTTGGTCACCTCAGGGAATAGAAGTTTTAAGAAAATGAGTGGTGGTGAACTGACAGTGGACTGCTCATGTGCTGTGGTCCTAAGACAAATCCTTCAAGTACTCAAGGTTGCTTCCTTGGAGGCATGAGGGAGTGAAAAACATAGCAGAGTAGTAATGCCATCTTGAAATTTAAAACAGAGGTTTACTACTATTTAAATGGCCTAAGAAAGGTCCTGTTTCAGATGGCAATGTTTAACTATATATGCATGTTTCCATGGCCAATCTGACCCACAGGGTTTGTATCTAACAAGTCTTTGCCACTGGGACTCTTGCTGTCAGAGGACACATCCCCTTACCGCGATCACTGATGTGACCTGAGAACAGGTTCACATTCTGCGTAACACACACACTTTACTTTTTCAACAAGCATATGCCTTCTCTACAAGACAGTATCAACAGTTTTAAGGCTAGAGTTTTAAATTGCTAAAAATATCTAGAGGAATTCAGCTAAGCTGAGGGAGTTTATCCGAACAAATTCCTTATTAAAGGAAGCTAAATGAAACTAAGCTGCACTGAAACCAAATTAAGTATTCAAAAATAATTTCTATCAGTTTAACTAAAGGATTTAACCAACTTAAAGCATTTTAACTACGAAGATTGATCAGCCTTTGGTCTCTTACCCTCAAAGTGATTTCCACACATTCTGAACGGTCACAAATGCTGAACTTTGCAATTCCCTTCTTCAGCATAGAAGCCATAGTTACGGAAAAGGCCATACACTCTGAAGCGGTGCCCTAGTTCGCCTCTCAATGAGCTTAGGAAGGACATCATGAAACAACTTTAATGAACTTGGCCAGAATTGCCAGATTTGGCTAATATGGTAAGTTTTGGCAATTAATCGATCAAGCGGTGTATTGCCATCTTTGCACTGCAATTTCACTGATTAATTTAACTGCAACTGTATAGAACCTTTTTGTATTAGTACAACCCAGCATGGGGGCACTATCCAGATATTTGAAGGAATCTGCAGTTGCTCTTAATCTTTTTTTTTTTTTTTTTTTTAACTTTTTTCCCCGTTAGTACACTGTAGCAGCAGCCCCAACCAGCGTGCCAGATCTGAGTGGGGTCCCCCTCATACTAACACTGTCCCAGAATGTGGCTGGCAGATGTGGGGACCCGGTCAGTGAGTTAGCATAGGACAGCCAGTCTGCAACATGTCATCAGAGTTCAATTCCACACCATCCCCAACTGGAGAGATACCAGGAGAAACTCTAACTTATTCAAAGAAGTGGAAGACAGAGAAGTGGAAGACAAGGAACAAAAACAACAATGAAAAAAGCATCTGGCACTGCAGGACACGGGACCTCAACTGCTTAAAGAAGAGCCTACGCCAGCCTCTGTATTACACTCTGGAGTTATCTTTCCCCAGTTAGCCTAGGAATAGTCCAGTGAGACCTGTCAATTAAGCTGATGTATCAGCTACCTGATATTTCTAGCTGGCACAAAGACCTGCACATACACAAACAGAAATATCCCATTTGTATCTTTCCCTCTTAAAAGGAATTATTCTTCTCTTATTACACCTATCTTGCCTCACTTCCGAGGAGAGAGAAGCAACACAAGCCACTGTCTTCGGGTGCTCACCTAGAAGATAACCTGCACCTAGAAGATGTGCTGCAACACTAATGAGACTGGTTTACGTTTACTCAGCAGCCACTGTTAGCTTAATGTCTTACCATACTCACAAGTAGCTCCAAGTTGGCCACAGAAACAACAGAAAAATATTTGGATACTAAGAAATAGCCTGTGAATAATATTTGAAGCACAACAATAACATCTTGACAGAAAATGAACTATGTGGAAGTCCCTGAATGCCGACTGCATTTACACATGGAYATAAAAATGAATAGCTTATAGAAAGCCAATAGAGGATATCAGAATTTTAAGACTGGATGTGAGGACACTGACAATGATTCTGGAAATGTTCACAAGCAAATATCAATATCCAATTGCAACCGAACCTTAAGGTGCTAGCTGTACTCCTTGTTAAAAAGCACCTAAAGCACATTAATTTACAAGCAATTAAAACTGAAAAACATTTGGCATCCAGATTTCTAGCTATATGTATTTAATGCTACACTTAATCCTTCTTTYCCTTCCTGAATTACTCTATCCTACAATTGCTTTTCCCCATCCAACCTACCATCTAACTGCAAGTCATTACTGTCCATCCAGATGAACAGACAACTCTTTTCCTTCCACTCAATAAATAAATAAAAGATGCAGGCCATTCTTGCAAACATTCCTGGTTACCAAGTAAGGACAGCAAGGGTACTGGTTTGGCAAAAGAGCACTGGGAGAGCAACACTTCAAAAGGGTGCTGTTCTGCTCTTTTCAACCTTGCACACTAATAAAACCTGTCCAGTAGCCAGGTCATGCAATTTATAGCACACCAAAAAAAATGAAAACTCCTTTCAAAAGTGAACACTTTGACACTTTAAATGCTTTAAAGATGAACACTTCATTACACAGGATTTTTTCTTTCTCAAGAAAAACATGATATAATAACTCTGCACTGTATGCTTTTAAAGAAAGGATGAGACGGACTGTAACATTGTGGATTGTAACAAATTTGTTCCTAAAGTCACCTTAAACTCTTCCCAGCAGGTATTACATATATGTATAAATAAGCATATATACATGCTTATACCCACACATGTAATTATACATTATATAATATATATGCTTATAAAACTTATATAATTATACATTATGTAATACATTACACAACATATATAATATAATGTATAATTTTTTAAGTTCTATAAATATATCATTTTATTATATAATATGTACTTACTGCCTTTGCATAGGAGTAAAAGCAGTCACTCACACAGATAACGCCCATCACTACCCACAGAAGCAAAAGAGCTCCTTTCACATACGATTTTTGAAGCACTGGCATTCATTTAAGTTGAGTGTCAGAGGTGGCTAAATCCCAGGTCTGGTGTTTGGCTACAGAGACTGCTCCTAGTGTCCATCAACATGAAGACGATTTTATGGACTCCAATCCAATTCTTTGCTCCTCAAATCTTGTTCCCTAATGGTAGCTATCAGTGAAGCCCAAGCAGACGGTTATTCTCTATTTTGTTGAGCATTCRATTTCTTCAAGCTGCCAGAAGCAGATACATAGAAGGATATGTCATGAAGGAAGAACTTGCCCAAGGAGACATACACGCACAGTAGAAGCCCACAAAAAATATGTATCTCTGCTTTAGCTTTAAAACATGCTGAGGACTGCACAGCAGTGAGGCTTTGCCATGGCTTTAGGGAGAAAACAGGTAGAAAGAGGCAAACAACTTCTGTCCTGATCTCCTGCTGTTAAACTGCTTTTCTTTCCCCATGGCTAGATGGGCTTCCGAGAATCCAACACTGCATTTCAGTATTTTCTTCATGTCTTCCTTCAGGAGGACAAATAGGTTTTTATAAGTCTATGTATTTCTTTGAAAGCAACAGTGCAAGCTCTACCTTTCAGTTGATGTACTACCAGAATTAAGCAGTTTGGTATTCACAGAAAAACTAAASGGGGAAAAAAAAGAAAAACAAGTGAATCAACTCAGCAAAAAATAAAATGGRAAACTCTCCTTGTAGAATACAAGATCACCAGCCATCATTCTATAGACAGCTATGTTCTGTTTTACATGTTTTTTTTTTTTTTTTGATTTTAATTGGAACATATTGTTTCTGTGAATGAAGTTTCACAGGAAAATAAGTCAGAAATGAATGTCTACTGCTGATGTTTAGCTAGACACATTAGTTGCACTCTTTTCCACCCCACATTTTGAATTTTGCATATAATACCCAGCCCAGAGTAAGAGTAGGCAATCCCACACTATGGCCCAATTAAGCATAATGTTCCTCACCCTTTTCAAGCCTGCAGTCAATGGAAAATCCATGGCACGGAGTTCTCCAGCTGAGAACTACTCCACACAGAGCTCTTTATTGGCCATGTCCCTCAAGACAACTTATTTATATTTACAGGCTTATCAAATGTGAGGTCATCTGCCATCCCTGGGGCAGATATTTTAAAATGCCTTGGGGAAAGAAAAACTGTGTTCATGCTGGGACAGCACAAATAGACAGGCATCATGATACAGAAAACCAATGACATGAATCAGAATTGATTAAAAAAAAGCTTTCCTAGCTTTCATGCTCCAAATGTTATTACAGTTTATTTCTAYGAAAAGTCTATGATTTCGCGTAGTACCTGCAGAAAGGGTTTTTCTGTTTAATGACTTAGATTTTTAGGCCAAAGTGAAAAATCTATTAGCATGGATAGTGATAACATAGTATAAGTGGCCATAACTGAATATACCCTGATTGATTGCAACTAAAATGATAGTATTGACATACTTGAAGTTTTCCTTTTAATCATGGAAAGGAAAGAAGCTTTGTGCTCACAGGAAGATTTTTCAAAGGATCAACACAGGTTTTTCAAGGTTGTCTCCTAGACCAAAATATGTATTTAAAACATGATGACATCTATAACATATGGCAGACAAATCTACATCTATGTAATCAAGACAAATCTATATCCATATAATCACAGCTTATTACAGTAGCTTAGTAGTTCTAAATAAAACACACAAAATTAGCACAGTGAGTTTTGTATGCTATTTGAAGACTCAAATGAATTACTTTTAAATCTCTGAAAATAATAAAGAAGTCAATTGTCTCAAAGAGTAAAAAAGTACTACTCTGTTAGTATATATTTATAACACAACAAAGTATTTTGGCTTTTTCTATAGTTGTGATGTATTGCTTTTTTCATCATCCCTTCTACATAATTAACAATTGAAAAGCATTATGCACTAGATTGCRCACAGAAAAATACACTTGACTTTCATAGGAACTCCTCTTCCTCCTCACATCTCCTCAACAATGTTTTTCCTTACACATGTATCCTACTATCAATTCCGGAAAATAGTAATATCCTCATTAGTTTTAACATGCAGGAAGAGATGGCAAAATACCGGTAACATTTCAACTTTAGCATCTCCACGTACAGAATAAATGCACCCAAGGAAATCTCTGTTAGTCTGCTTTTTATTGAGGGAACAGCAGCTGGACATAAGGGAATT
This sequence comes from Nothoprocta perdicaria, assembly GCF_003342845.1. NCBI lineage: Eukaryota > Metazoa > Chordata > Aves > Tinamiformes > Tinamidae > Nothoprocta > Nothoprocta perdicaria. Next base: position 3,292,615 of record NW_020455699.1, on the reverse strand, counting down.
AAATCTGAATGCTGTTACTAGATAACTATGTCCATTTTACTAGTATTATTTTGATAGGTTAATCTCAGCCTCCATCACTTATGCTCTCACTGCATTTCAGTGTCAGCACAGATCACTTTTTAATAGGTTTTATAAAGTTTTGCTGTGGAGGCATCTCCATTACCATCAACATGCATTTCCAGTGCTCCACGAAGTTTCAATAAAGACACATTCTCACTCACTAAGGAATGAAACAATATCAGAAAACCACATAAAGCTTGAAAAAAACTTCCCCATCTTCCTGCCAGTTTTCTCCTGCTGGGGCCCCATGTTCTCAGAAGCATTCACAGACAGGTCCTATCATATGATGGTTGCTTGCRCTGAATCAGTTTGCAAATGATAGTTTAAAAATGCAGTTTGCCACACAAATCTGTGAGAATATCTGAACAGTTCGTAACAGCTATGTTAGGAAGTATGAGGAAGCAAATAGTGCTAAGCACTATCATCACATTCAATTCAATGTCAGCTAGAACATCAMGTGCATAGTGCAGATAAAAGATTTCTGCAACCTAGTGATGACAGCTCTCAATGCAAACAATATAATCTAAAGGTAATTTTTAAAATTTGCCTTCAAAATATATGATTTTTCAGAAAACCTTTTGCTGGACAGCTTGACTATGCTGCTTACAGCAAAAAGAATCAGGACTATATTGCATCATGCCATCTATTCCGGCTGCAAGAAACTTTCAAACAAAATTGCACAGACAAGTGGTAAAACCAGAAACTTTTGTTATTTATTTTATAAGAAATACAGACTTTCTGGAGAGATATGTTTATCTATGTTTATGCTGAGAGATAGACAACAAATCTGCCAGCAGTAGATGCTCGTAAAAGTCTACCTCTAAGAAGTTGTGTTTTTTATCATACTGAATCCCATTTAAAATCAAAGACAGTATTTTTTTTCAGCATTTGCTTAATAATATTTTCACCTCATACTAGCTCTGATTATTTTCATTACATTTAAAGAAAATAAATTCTTCGTTTAATTGGATGGCTCCTCACTAGTTGTCTTTCCCATTCCTGGGCTCTTGGTAGTATCAAATTTCTTGTTTCAGATTACTGCTCATTTCTCACTCTCTATTACACCCACCCCACGTCTACCTGGATGGATTCCTTCTGGGACCTATTTTACCAGATTTCATTATGTATCATCTAATAATACATTTAATCTTCCATTTATTTCTGTACCTTCGTCTTTTTTGATCTTTTGATCTTTTGTATTCAGGCTCTGTAATTTCCTTGCTTGGTAACAGTAGAGATATAATGAGAATGTACATCTCCCTGTCCAAATTCACAGGGTAGAATACTGGCAATTTTTTCTATGAAACTGGGAGAAAATGCATGTGTCAATGTTATGGTAAAGAAACTGTATGTTGAATTAACCAAATCAGTTCCTAACACAGGTCCGAAAATCTGCAGATTCCTCAAGATCACTTTTAGCTTAATAAAAAAACACACTTCTTGTTTCTGAATGAGTTCCACTTCCTTCATTGTTTGTAGGACAATGTGTATGTTTTGTTCCAGAGACTAGGTTAAAACATCACTGTAGCTGCTGTAAATTCATTTAAAAAAAAAAGGTAACATTTTCTTGCACAGAAAGAACATAGTAAATCTCCATTCATAACTGTAACTTGTTAAGTCAAGTATGTTGGTCAGAGTACTAAATTACAAATCCGTATTTCCTCGAATCTTACTTATATTTAACATCTGGTCCTCCTGACATCGCAAAATATATTTTTTTAAATCTGATACAACAGTTTTTGATTAGGTATTTTAACCTACTTCAATAACTTGGCATACTTAACCTACTTCAATAACTTGGCACACTGCACTACATTAAGGCAAGTTTCCAAAGACAACTCCAGTAAAATGCACTAAAATACAGTAAGTTCAAGATTACACTGCACAACAATTAAAATGTCGAAGTGCCTGAAATGGCATAACCATGGCTTTGAACAAAACAACCATTTGAAGCAAGGTACCACTCAGTGAGAAGGTAAATATTCAGTTTTAATGGAAAATGTAGCATCTCTGAATAGTAGTAACTGATTTTGCATGCAACAAAAGCTTAATGGACAATTCTGCTATAGTGATACTTCTGCTGCTGTGGCTTTCTGTAAATTGCAATATCCACAGTCACAAAATGTAGTTCAAACTCTATAAGGCAAGTGCGTGGGTCTTGGAAACTTCTTAAAATTTAATTCTGCGTAGTGGCTGTGGATAGATATGCAAAAATATACCCAGTATGTATTATTCAGTTTTAAATGCACTGTACTTGACCATTGTCTTTTAGCTCCCCTAAGTGCTTCTCAAATAAAGTTTTTCCAAAAATGAAAGTACTTCTCCATCCTAAAAAATAAAACCAGTTTGAATACTACTAGACCACAGCAGAAATTAGCAGCACATTTGCAGGTGCAATTTTGGATTGCAGAAGCAGTATTCATCACTGTCCATGCTGCCAAATTAATTAGATTTCTTTCAATAAAACATGTAATATTTTAATATAATTTGAAATACATGTGATAATTAAGCTGTATGATTATATAGATTTCAGTTATCCAGTTATCTAGATGAGGTTAACTGGAATATCTTGGTAATGGAGAAACAATGCAACTTTTTTTTTTCCTATCTTCATTTCATTTTTAAACTAATCTTAGGCAAAAAAAAAAAAAAAAAAAAAAAAAAAAAAAAAAAAAAAAGACATTTTGGAAACAGAAGAATCCTTTTCAGGGAAAAGAGAAGTATTTAAAGTCATTTGTAAAGTTTAAAGCATGTATTGGAAGATATTTGTTCCTAACTGAACTTTGAAAATATAGAGCTGAAACAAAGAAAATCTCATCTTAAAGAAAAACTTATGACTTTCTAAAACTGCTGAGGTGATATTTCAAGATGAGTATCTGTAAGTACACTAACAGAGCATGGTGTAGGACCTCTAGCAGACTTKGGAAAGACTTGTCTTTAATGCGTATCATCAGTTTGCATTTTAAAATATCTGTATTAGACAACGTGTATAAATATATATATGTATATTATATGTATATATGTATATTATATATATATTCATTATATAAAATGTATTTGGTGAAAGTTTTCTATAATATTATAAATACAGATGTAAACGTACAAATATTTCAGAAAGCACTTTAGCAAAAGAGAACTGATTTTATCTTTTCTGATATCAGTGAATTCAGCTGATATTTTTCTAAAGAGCAGAAAATCCTATGATTCCTAGAACCATTGAAATCCTAGAAAATTAGCTGTCACAAGAATGTCTGCTAATCATTTGACTACTGCAGCAGAATCTTCACTCCTTATAGCTCTGAACTGCCCTCTGATGCAATTCTGCCAAGTGGTGCCTGCCCCATCACTCCAAGTGATCAATGTGTTTATTAATTCCCTAAAGATATCTAGCACAATAAGTTACAATATAGTCAGAAAAGTAAAACTTCACTGCTTAGATTGTCATTCAGTCACACTCAGGAGAGTCCATGGCAGTAAATCTTTCTCAGAGAGACAGCACATACTGATAAAACATTCTTTTAAATCAAATAGCTAGATAATGCACTACCTGAGCTTTTAATCAAACAGCAAACTTTTTAAAGAAATAGTTAGAGGTATTTAATCTATTTCAGTTTTTAAACACATTTGTTCATATATATGGTGATAAGCAACTTTTCATTTAAGGAAGAAAGAAAGAACCTCTTTGATCTCTTTTATAAATATTTTGATAATAATAGATAACAGCAAATGTAGTATATTGTATAGAAATGTTTTTCACCATGAATCTGAGAAAACTATTATTATTTATTCCTTCCACTTCTGCTAGAATTGGATTAATAATCCTGTATTTCCAAATTCAGATTTTTTTTTTCTCATTCATCAAAAGAGCAAAAACGAAGCAACTGAAACATAAAGGGAGATTTAGAAAGCAACACATAGTACCACTGCAAATTCACTGCMCAGAAGGGCAAGGAGAATAAGCTCTGCACCTGTCTCAGATCTGAAGCAGTAAAACATTATAGCAGTGAACACAGAGAAATTATGCAAGCTAAAAACTGGACTTCCAAGTGAGCTTACTAGCTAATCCTATTAGCACTTTTAAAATATATCATTTTAGTTATTTTGCAGAGGACAAGTTTCTAAATTATAAATGGCACTCCTTTTGTTGAAGCTGAAAAGTTGCTCGCATTATCCAAGATAGGGAAAGACACGACTTCCAACACTTCAGTCCCAGTCCTTTTGGGAAAGCAAATGAGATCACTCAAGGCCCTGAATGCCTCATCACACCTACAGGTCCTTCAGTCTGCATCTCTTCTTATTTGGTTCTTRTTTTCTTATCTGACCAACTTCCCACATATCCTTCCAGAACTTTTCCAAACCTCAGCCAACCTCCATCTTTTCAATCCAGCTTCCTCTGCCTTCATGTGGCTATCCAGCTTTGCTTCCAACAGCACACTAGGCAATTAAAAAAATGTTTCTATGACAGCACACTAGGCAATTAAAAAAATATTTTTATGAACGATGAAGGATGCAAAGATGAAAATTCAGTTTGGCTAAGCCAGATACAGAAAAATATTACAAACAAGACACGGGCAGGAAAATATGGGCAAATTCTAGTCTGACCATGGAATCATGCTTCTACAAGCCATACTAAGGCCCAGGAATGAATAAGAAAGGGAGAGAGCTAATATATAATATAACTTTTAAATACAACATAAAACAATTTATGAGCAAAAGCCAGAACACCAAAAAAAATCCATCTAGTAGAAAATCTATTTATTATATGAAATTCTTCAAGAAGCCCTTAGTGAGCTGCATGAAGTCAATACTGTAGCCAAAGGTCATGATTAGCTTTAAAGATGCATTTCTTTCCCTATAAGAAAGACAGTATAGATCTATATAGTAGAGCATTATCCTTCTCAAAAGGCTAAAAAATAGTATAAAAGAAGATAAGAGAGTCTGTCTCCTGTCTGGAGACACTGAAGTTAGTATGTTTGAAAATGGATTGCAAGCTTGGCAGTTTTATGGAAGGTTCATGCAAACTGTACTCAAGAAGAACATAGAGTAAGAACTCAAGAACTGCACAAAACCCTCATTTTCAGCCTCAGCTCTAGTCCTCTCTTGTTTGTAGTTGATGCTAATGTTCAAGACAACACAAACCACAAAATATATCAGAATTAACAACAAGATCCCCGTAATAAAGTAAGCAGTGAAATAAGAAATAAACTCCAGTAACAGAGTATGGGAGAGTGAAAGAAATAATCCACCGCAGAATAAATGAAAAGAGTTTAAAATTATGCTAATTATAAAACAGAGCACCATATATAAAACATGCTACCAGTTAATATCAGAATATCAGAAGAAAGCAAGAAGGAGATAGACTGCAAGCAAAATCCACATCTTTTCATCTGACAATGAAAAGAAATCCAAGAAAGGTATATAAGCCTGAAAAGAGAATTAAAAATCAAGAACAAAAGTCTTCTAAAGAATTTTCCYGGAAGGTTAGATAGATCTTGTAAAAAATTTGATTATTTTCTGGCTGCCATGTAAAGTTACACTGGTTACCATTATTAATTAATCCAATTATTAATCCATATGAATTTCTAATTTTACTTAAAATAACATTATTCCAGCTTATTTCTCTAATTAMTTGTATAACTATCCTAAAAATCTAAGGCAACTCTGTTAAAGTCTTAYTATGCAAAATGCTGCACTTTTCACTGCATATATACTCATAATATATATCACACTATTTATCTGATTAGTACTCAGTACCTTGTGAGATGGTTTCCATCTGCAAGGTACCAAAATGGGATATATGACAACATTACTTTTCTCTGGAGATGAGAATTTTAACATTTCTTTTGTAGGGCAGTGACCACTACTGACACCACACACATTACTGGCCAATGTTCTTAGTAGATTTACTGCATTAGATCTAATCAGTTTCGTTAGTGTTGTGTATAAACTGCTAATTCAGCTTGAGGATCTCCAGCCACTGCAGAAACACCAACTTTGAGTCTAATAATAAACACTTTTAGCTTTTAATTTCCTCCTGTAATTGCCAAATGCCATATAAAAGAGTTTGCTCAGGAACATTCAGCAGCTGCCTCTGACAGGTCATATCTCTTCTGCTCACCTTAAGCGTGTGCCTTTTATACAGCTTGCTCAAAACACATCACTGGATTGAAGGCTATGTGAAAAAAAAGTGAAGTGTTTGCCTGGCATACACACAGCAGTGCAAACACCTCATCTCGCCATGCAAAAAATGATGATCCAAGACAACTCTTTATACATGGGAAAGGATGGAGGAAAAGTGGCAGGTTTAGTAAGAGGTAGGAATCATCAAATCACCATCTGCAAGCTAATGTTTGAGTCTGAAATTTCATATTAAAGATGGCCTTACAATACCTTGTCAAAAACATGCAAAACTGATCTATGCTTTTTTATTAACACACACATTGCTGCACATAAACATCAGATTTGGAGTAATGATGTCTGAAATGCACMACTTTATTGCTTTTGCAAAGAGTAAAGTTTTACAACTTTTTCAAGAATATGGTACCTTTTTATACATATGGAGGGCACCAAAAAATCCTTATCTCATACAAAGTGGTAGCCTTTAAATAAGTTTGAGTATATCAGCCATGGATACAACTAACTTCAGTCTCATGAATGAATCACCATGACAGAACAACTAAAGCACAATTCACATGTGCTTTTGAACCTCTTCTTTGGCAACACTGCCTGCTAATTTTGCTCTTTTAATRAACTTGACTGATTTCTAAAAATAGAGCATGTTCAGCATAATGATCAATCAAAAAAAGTTGGAATTGGAGGAACAGTGAAATAAGATGAATTAAATAGTACCTGGGTATTGAAAAGAAGAAAGAAAAAAAAATAAAATAAAAAAAGAGAAGAAAAGAAAGTTTAAAAAAACAAGGAAGGGGAAAAAAAGGAAAAAAAGACTGTCTTCCTGGCCAAGATCCAAACTCATTAAAATTTATCTTTTAGTAAAACATCAATTATAAATATTTCACAGCAAYGCTGCCAACTGCATTCCAATGTTGATCAGCCAGAAAGTGTCACTGCTCTATTTTAAAACATTCAGAAGCAAAGTTTCTGCGCTGAGTGGGATCTTGCAGCCAAATCCCACGAGCACAGAGGGCTCTGTCTTGGTGCATGTGCTGCACAAACTCAACTTTTAAACATACAGATAGCCATTAAAGAAAAGACAAAAAAAACCAAAGATTAAAACTGGAGGAAAAAAAAACATAGAGCACCTCAACAATGACACACACACACACACATATATATATATGTGTATGTATGTATGTATTTTAATATWAACAAAACGACAGATATGCTATTTATAATTGCATGTTTTCACTTTGGCAGTGCCATTTTTTTCCAAACCATACTTATTAATCTGCACCATGCTACTCCAAATAATAACAATTGGGAAATCTGCAATTTTACAGATGAAGAGTTGTTGCAAACAAATTAATTATATGGCTGATATTAAACTGGGTGCCATGCTATTTTATGCTTGCAGTCACTTGCTCCCTTCCTTACATACCACTGCTGTTCCCCATGCAAGAGCTCCATCTATGTATTTCTGAAGCATTATTTTTTTCCTGCACCCAAAGCAAAAAGGACATGGATATAAAACAGGAAATTATAAGGCACAGGAATAACAAGAAGAAATTAAGCTGGAGTGGCCAATCTTCACAGTGACATTTTTAATGGTAACTCTGCAACATACCTTTGAATATGCTGTCTAAATAGACAAATATGCAACTCTTGCAGAACTACTTTAACTGTGCTTTTTCAAGATGTCAGCACAGTTTAAAGCATAGATTTCCAGCTCTGTAAAACTCTGACAATTTTCTGTCGAATGCTCTTATGAATGTTTTACAGATTAGAAGAAGAATGTTTCATCTTCTTCCACCACATGGTATCATGAGGTAGATGGATAGAAACTCGTGAAATTTTATTCTTTTTTTTTTTTAAACACCTTCTAAGACAAGGCTGCGGTCTTGGACTGATCTGCTGTCAAAGTGCATGAAGGCAGAAGATATGCAAAACTCAACCAAAAAAAGAAACTTACTGCTGCCACTTGATGAATCTGTATATTCAAGATTTTGATGATGTAACAATATAAAAAAATCCCCCTGAATGCAAAGTTTTATCACTTAGCAGAAGTTACCATCTATTTCAAAGACAATAACCAAAGACAAGAGCATGATCTTAATTTTAAGCTACTATTTTGCATACCAAAAAAGAATACAAAGGATTTTTTTTACATGGTTACTTCATCATATCACCGAAACAATTATGCTTAAAACTCATCAGAAGGAATAATTACAGCCACATGACAATCTGATCATYGGCAACATACTTGGAGAAGTTCAATTAACCATTCACTTAGCAGCCACTGGGAGATATTCCAGTGGGAAAAAAATAGCAAGGTAATTCAAAAATAACAAAATACACCAACTAGAAAGAGAAAATATGTGTCATTTATTCTACAGATGCTACGGCTGATGTGTGTACTTTTTACAAATGGTGGAGGCTACTGCATTAATAAAACCCCTCTGACAAAAGCAGATAACCTGAATATAGGCCTATGCTGAAAACAGAAAAAATCTGGAGCCTCCATATTCCCAGACTCCAAAACGCAAACATTTTCACTGTACACATTTTTTTTTTTTTAATTCAAGAAGACTTAGCCCCATTTTCCAATATCTCACTAACTTAACTGGCGAGGCACATTAGCAAGGGCAAGACGTTACATAAACATCCCTMCACAGCTTTAGTCACAAAGGCAAGTACTGCACCTCCAGGTCAAATTCAGCTACCTTATTGTGGGGAAATAGCATAACYTCCATCACCCAGCTCACCCACAGAAGAATTTCACAGAAGCACCAGCATAAACTCAATTTTCTCCCTCTTCAACTTTCTCCCTCTGAAAGATGTCCTATGTAACTAAGTACCATTGAAATCTGGAATTGCTTGGATTAGCCAAACATGGCCTAACAATTTAACAATCTGGTACCACCAGTAACAGAGAATAAATAAAATAATAATTTGTCTATAAAAAAATACCTTTTCCAAGATGCATTCAGAAAATAAGAGAAACTAAAGACTGCAATTAAAACTTAGCATGGTGCACTCATTTGTACTACATATTAAGGAAAATCACYTCCACTTAGGAGTGACTGGGAGACTGCTTTTTCAGTGAACTCCACTAAACCTGATTTTCTTTGACTGGGATTCAAATTTCTAGTGTCTCATCTTTATTATCTGTAGATATATGTATACTTACACACATACAGATATGCACACATGTATTCATGACTTCAAAACCCATAAACTTTGAAATAACTTTGCATTTTTTTCACCTATTTACTTTCATATTTTCCTGCTCATTTTCACTTTTCATATGAATGACAAATTCTGTCGAGCATGGGCTTCTGGTAAAAAGGCATCAATGCTTTCCATCAGTAAACAGTTCTCTTGCTAAAACCATATCCATATATAAGCACTGTGTCTCTACTACTCAGTATTAAGCTCTGAAGTTAAAACTTCAGATCTCTGTGCTAYTCATTATTGCATGATGTAAAGTTAGATTAGCTTGTAGAAAGAGTGCTGGGGGAAGAGAGAGAAAGGAAATGGACAGTGTGGATTCTGCCGAATGTCTTCTTACTGTGAAATAAAATTCAAAGAAGGGGAGAAAAGTTAAAAAAGAAATAGGGAACTATTTTTCAGCTAAGCAGGTTCCATTTTAACCCCAGTGACTACTGCTAAACTCAGCAGAGCAAGTTTCTGCAGCTTTTCATAGTGCAAATGTTTCTTTGATTGGTTTCTACACAGTATGAAAGATGCACAGGAAAGATTACAGCAGTTAGAACATCAATCACTGCTAAACAGCAGAAGCTGGAAGCCTTATCTATACAGAAAGCTGAAGTTTGGAATGGTCAACATGACTAGCTTTCCTCTTTCTTTGGATATTACACACCCTATGACTGCGGCATCGTAAGAACAGATTCACGGCACTGCCAAGTTGTGAATCGTTAATTTGAAAAGCAGGGAAGGAGAAAATTGCTATTCTGGCAACTTCAAGAATAGAACAATTATATGTATTATGTCTGATGAGTTTGACAGTGGAGAATGAAAGATAAGAATAACTGTTCCTCAAGGCAGGAACTTAAGTTGCTCTGGTAAATAATACTTGAAATTCAATTCTTTCAGCACTTCTGCAGAACAGTGACAGAAGTGAGGAATTACTCATGCGAATGAGACCACAGATTCYCCCTAAAGGAGAAAGAGATGATATTCTGTTCCACATGTCGTTTCCACAAACATACACCTAAAAATAGCTGACATACAACAGATCTGTAGATGATGTGCAAAAAAATTCCTGTGGCTGAAATCAAGAAAGGTGAATATTTAATCCTAGCTATCACTGATGTGTCATGTTTAATGTTTTGAGGAACTTTTTTTATTTTTGTTGCATCTATCTCCACTTTTCCACTGGCTTTCTCTAAAGGAATAAGGAGAGACTCTCAAAAACCATGTACATCTCCAGCTATCCAACAACACAGATTAAATGCCAAGTAAGAGGGCCGCAGAGAAATCATATGGGTTTTTAGACTTCAATGTATTGCTTAGTTGTCAAAAAACAAAACAAAAAAGACCTACAAAAATATTATCGTGATCGGATATTATCGTGACATTCGTTTCTTTCCTTCATGCTGGAGCARGAACCCTGCTCTGACACATAGAAAGATGCTGACTACAGAAGCAGGAGCTATCAGGAATATACATGGTCATTCGGTAAGACAAGGGTACATGCTAGACAGGCATTGAGGACTCAATCAATATTGTGTACAGTTCTGGGCTCCCCAGGACAAGAGGGATGTGGAACTTCTAGAGAGAGTCCAGTGGAGGGCAACAAAGATGATTAAGGGAATGGACCATCTCTTGTATGAGGAGAGACTGAGTAAGTTGGGCCCGTTTAGCTTGGAGAAGAGAAGGCTGAGAGGGGATTTGATTAACATGTATAAGTTCATGAAGGTGGAATGTAGGGAGGAAGGGGCCAAGCTCTTCTCAGTGGTGGCCAGTGACAGGACAAGGGGCAATGGGTACAAGCTGAAACACAGGCAGCTCCATCTCCATGTGAAGAAGAACTTCTTCCCTGTGAKGGTGMCAGAGCCCTGGCACAGGCTGCCCAAGGAGGCTGTGGAGTCTCCTTCTCTGGAGATCTTCCAAACCCGCCTGGATGCCGCCCTGTGCCCTGTGCTCTGGGTGTCCCTGCTGGAGCAGGGGGTTGGACTGGATGATCTCTAGAGGTCCCTTCCAGCCTCAACCATTCTGTGGTTCTGTAAATCCCCCCCAAAAAGGATATGTCTAAAACCCTGCATCCAGAATGGACTTAGGCACTTAGAGCAGTGCAAAGTCAAAAATACCGTAAGATCCGTATTTCCACTTTTCTACAGACAGAAAACTGATTCTTGCATCTCAAACAGCTTTCAATAGGGCAAACTTTGGAATTGCAGATTGGCAAAGGCAGAATAGGACTCTAAGCAAATTTAAGCACATTTAGAAGTCTTCACAAGCAACTTGAGGGGAGTTACAGTGCGGTGCAGATTTCCCTTGGATTCCTCTCCTGAACTCAGAAATGCTATTTTTATTCCAAATCAGCTCTCACTGTTGAAGTTCTTAAATCTGGTCAATTACTTCCATCATTACAGAGACCTCCACAGTAATRCTGAAACCATATAGATGGATAACTTTCAGAAAAGATGTTACACTCTCTCCAGAATTACAGAATACATTAAGTAAACAACTGCTGATGAACTAACTATATATATTATAGTAGACTACCTCCTAGAGAAATAGATAGCTTCTCATGAATAGGGACAATAACATATACTTCTGCTTCAGAAGCAATATATTGAGCTGTTATAATCACTGATAATTATTTGTTGCCGAAGAATTAACATCAGGATTTTTTAAAATTTCAATTCTTTAAACTGCATTTTATGCAGTAAGAATTTGTAATATCATAATAAATAATTCTCTTTAGAAGGAAGCAGAAATTTTAACACACCATGAAACATACACAACACCTTAAAAAGAGAAAAAAAGGTGGGTTTTTTTTTTTCCTGAGGAACCACACAGAGGGATTATTTGTTTTGCCTTTTTTTTTTTTTTTTTTTAATATGGCCACTGCTTCATTTGAAAACTCAGACTGAATTATCCCAGAAGAGGTTCAAGAAAGAATTCAAAAAGGAACATTTAGAGATAGCACACAATGGGATTCAGAAGGAGCTTCAATTAAGAGTTCTCTTATAAACAAAATTACCCAAGATGCAAGAAAATCAATTCTACCTTCTAAAATACTCTAGATTTACATTGCTTGTAAAGAAAAGAAGAAAAAAATCAATAAAGCATCAACAATAAGCATCTCTAATTTGATTACAGAACAACTTATTTTGGTTTCCTTTGCAGATCTACTTTAGAAGAAAAGAGAGCCGACATTTGTAACAAAGCTCTGAAAGATGCTGATGGATTTTCTTCTGTCTGGCATATTTGCTGTTTATAAAAAAACAGAAAGTCATCTCAACAGTACTAAAGCTGATTTCACCTAGTACTTTTCAAAAAAAATTTCAACAAAAGCTGCTTTAATCTAGCTGCACCTGAAGCTACATGGAACACACCTGAATGAAAAGGTACAGTTAGATTACTCAAAATGCTTCAAGCTAGAGTACACTAAAATACAGCAGCCAATTTTTACCAGATTTAGAGTTAAGTAAGGGGTCAATAGAACCTCTTTTTAAAGCAGTAATTAAAGCAGTAATTAAAAAATTCTCTTCCTTTATTGGTAACTTTCAGCATTTGGTGCCATCTTAATTTAGTATTTCAAGTTTCCTAAAACTATTGTCAAATAAATAAGGACGCAATGCTTTTAATAACTAAAAGCAACAAAGTGAACTCTCCCTATTGTACCCTTCTGCCCACCAAGAGAGAAAGAGCAATACAATCTTTTTAAATAAATGTTTGAAGTTTTATTATTCAATCATAAAACTGAAAAATATGGCAAAGCCATCCTGTTTCTCAAAGATATTTAACTGTTAATGGGCCTAAACTTAAAAATTTTCATGAACATCTAGCATTCTGATAAAGTGTTTTCTAATTAGCAGCTTTCAAACACGGCAATTCAAAAATAGTACAGAATGAGATAAAATAATTGTTATCCTATACTTAAAACTTTTTTGGGGGGGGGATATGACACATATGACACCCAAGCGTACGACAACTCATGCTTCCCTGCATTCCTTCTCCAAGGCATTTTAAAACCAGCTTGACAGACTTGAAGAGGAATGCCCAGGAGTCAAGGTCTCTTGGGAAGGTAGGGAATGGCAAATATCCCCTGGATTTCTCTGGCACTGCGTTGCTGCAGATACCACCTTGCAGTGGGCTGCTGCAGAGCAACCTCCTTCTCTGGAAGGAGAGCCTACAGTGAAGGCTGGCAAGGCATGGAGTGCCTGTGGGGTGCACATGAAGGAAGGTGTCATTAGGATTTTGCAGACTGGTTGAAGTCACAAGATGCAATTTTTTAAGGGTTGAGGGTACTTAGCTCACAGGATTCGCAACAAGCTACAGGTATGGAATACAACCACTCTGACCTAGAACCAGGTCTTACCTCTTGAGATATTCAAAGTTATCTCTTCGCTTGTTTCAAAAACAACTCTTCCTAGCCAGAGTATTTAGGGAAGACAGCATCTTTTTTAAAGCTTCAACAGTAAAAAATAGTTAAAATATTTTTAAAAGTGAATTCTGATAAATATCTGTTGACTTTCACTGAGCGAAGACTGTCAGTAAGAAGGTAAATTGATTTTTATGGATAGAAAAAGGCAACAATGTCAGTTACTGCTATCAYTTGTCTTACAGCAGTGCTCAACACTGCTATCTCCAGGCTGCCTGAGGATGGGACTAACACTCTGCCCTTTGAATGATAGGAGAGCTTAAAGCAGAGACAGGTATGTGAAAACATGCTGCCCATGGTGGTATTCCTTAACCACACACCTTTGGAACAGAAATGCAAGTAGCTCTCCACCAGTTTATTGTGGATTTGCAAAATTGGCTCATGCAATAATGTTTGACTAACAAATAAAACATTAAGGTAATAACTGCATATCTATCAAATCAAATAAACATTGTGTTTCCTTCATGTGTACTGCTGCAAAAAGAATGTGAAGCTTTCATTAAAGAAACCCACAACAAAKACAATATCCTTTAAGGAAAATAATATTATCGCTAATTCCTAGCATACTAATTGCTGCAGGTTTATCAGCATATTTATCAGTAAGCCTCACAAAGCGTCTATCTTTTGGCACAATAAATTACCTCATAACCAAACCTGTCAAACTTCATTTACAGAAGACAAAATGTAATAATTCTTTCCATGGAATAACAGGACGACAGAAATTTTAATAATATAAATAAACTTAACATTCCCTTTTAAATAGTGATTTAAATACAAGCTTTTTATTCCACCCATTTTATGAACAAAAATGTTGTACAAAAATTTAAAATAAAATAAAAATAAAGAACTCTATGACAAAAAGAAAGTAACTGAGGGGAAAAAAAAGATATCCTAAGTAAAATGAGCACGTGTAGGCATGAGCCATGACTAGGATGTAAAGGTTAGACTTGTACATGAATTGCCTCTGGGAAAAATACAGGTAACGATAGCTGGAATTAATGACTCTGCATTGGATGGAAGCAACAGAAACCAGAAGAGCCAAGGGGAAGAAGGCAATGTAACTCACTTCGGATTCAAACACAATATTTTTTCACTGGCTTCCACCGATAAAATACCAAGATGAGAGAAGAAAACATAGCTGGGGGCACCCAGCTCTGAGCTGCTGGAGAGCAATGGGAGGAGAATAGCGATGAGCTGAGTTCCCAAGTGACCTGCCAGCGCAGCAAGTCCTACCTCACTATCAAGTAAATAACACGTACACGTACGGTATCAATATAACAACTTCTACCATGCCTAAAAGCTTGTGGGTGGCCACTTCACATGATGCAGGGGATTTTATATAGCCAAAGAGTTGCAAAAAAAAMCCATTTTTGCCCATGATTTCCCAGTGAAGCTGAACAGTATATAGAGGTAGCATGATGACACAGACATGATATATCAAGATTTGGAGGAATTTGTTAGTTAAAGGCGTRGAAAGAAATGAGGAGGATATTCTAGTTGCACCAAAAAAAAAAATCCAAGGACAAAATTTTATTCCAAGGAATAAACATGTACAGCTTTGTCATCAGCAAAACCTTGCATGTGCGCTAACCAAAAGCCCTGCACAACTCAAGTCATGCTTACTACATACAGCAAGAAAAATCACCCAAAAGAATAAAATCTTCCACCCTTTACCAAGTGTTCCCTGGTGCGTGAGAAATGGAGTGTACAAAGTTCCCAGTTTCTAAAACCAGCTAAGAACATCACTACTGTTGCCCACAATTACCTAGACTGCCAGGTCTGTAAATATGGAAATCTTCAAAAAGATCCTTTCTCCATTACTGTTAGCAGATCTCTCGCCAAACTGCATGGTAAGAGCAAAGCCAACTGAATTTATTGCATCCAGGCAACATAATTTCAGTATCTTTCCACTATGCAGCACTCATCATGAAACTAAAATCAAAACCCTCTGCATGAAAAATAACCAAGATTTTTTTCCCCAATAGCTTAATCAGTGTATTGCAATATGGCTCGTGAGAGCCATAAAACAAGGGGGCAAGCAGTTGCTGCCTTGGAACTCTCAAAAGCCTCTTTACRCAGAGGGGAAAAAAATAAATAACAAAGCTAAAGCTTGGCTGAACCTTTTTCACTTTCCTCTTCTCTCTGTCACAAAACCAACTGAGAATTATGCAGAACRCTGCAAGGATGAAGAAATTTACTGTAGTTTGCCATTAAAAGGAGTATTTTCATGAAAGAGAAAAATATGGGAAGGTCATTCTGGAGCGAAGTATGTTACCTTTGTAATACTCCCCTCCACTTCCTGCTTCCCCCCACTAACCCTTCCCCCCCCCMMMAAAAAAATATCACACAGATTTTTCTATTAAAATCAGGATGCTTAGTCAGCCATTTCAGAATCTTTTGAAAAACAAACCTAAACAGGGAAAAAAGAAAACCCCAAACTTGCATGTCTCTCCTGATAGAGAAAGCAGATCCCTCCAGCAACCCTTTCCCAGTGAGGATAAAAATACAACCTTAACTTAATGCCACAAGATTACTGAGGCCACAGCAATGAACAAWGTATCAAAAGTAGAAATTATGCTAAGAACCATTCAAAGAATATTTTTCAGATTAAGCCTTCCCTTCCTTCACCCAGTGAAAACAATCTACTAGACTTTTTCTCCCTTTGACCCAAGATGTGTAGTTTGCACATCAAGAGGATAAACCAGCTGTTACAGTGGAGAGGACAGCAAGGACTGATTTCTGTTYAGCAAGCACTGATTTCTATTCTTGTTTTGGTTAACTGGGCTAAATTCTAAGCTAAAAATGTAAAAGGTGTGGATGTCACTTATACAAACAGAGGCAATCAAGTAGCTGGTGAAGGTATTATTTTTTTTTCCCTGGCATTAAATGGCATTTAAGTGCTTTATTAATTTTAAATTAAAAAGGTGTTTTATGACCCAACTTCTGTACTTGAATTCGTCATGCCTTTCTTACGTCTCTATTAATGATAAACATTTTTTTTTGTAACTGTTTTCATTAGAATGAATAAATCTCCTTCARTATTTCACAGGGCTCCAACACTAGTTATTGAAAAAATTCAACGTGGGGAGTTGTTTCAAAAGTTAACCAGCTTAGCACAGCACTGCTTGTCAGAATATCTACAGCTCTATATTAAAGTAACAGTAGATTTTTATTGAATTTGCCCATTTGTAAGATGGAAAATGCAGAGTTAAAACCCTCTTGCAAGGATGTACCTGTCCTTGCACAAGAACAGAGGAAGGTAGCAACACTGCCCTCTGAGACCTTCCTTCTCCATAAATACATTTTTCTAAGCAACCATCTGAACTGCAATAAGCAAATTCAAAAAAAAAAAAAAATTGGGTTTTTTTTTGGAGAAAAAGGCCAAGATATTATGTTACTTCAAGCAATGCAGAAGGGAGTTGGCATAAAAAGCAAAAATATTTGGGGCTTATTAATGCCATGCTATAAGGAAAAATAATTAATAAAATACATTAGTGCTGATTCTGATCAGATCTTCTTCAGTAATGGAATTAATTCCTAGTTTCCAATATACTGCATTCGTAGGCTTCTACACAAGCAAACTGAATCAACTAGAATTTAAAAATGAAAACCCGCTCTTTTTCAATATACACATATCCTCATTCCTGCATAAATGCTTTGGTATGAGATTAAACCAATGCAAGATACACACCCACACACCTCCCAGGAGTTAAGTATGAATTTGTCTCCTGCTTACAAACTATTTGGGCATATCTTGTATCCATCTTATCAGAATCCACATGACATTTATGATCGAAATTACCATCCAAGCTAATCGCCAAATCCAGAGACTATGCAACTCCCAACAATATCTTTGAACCTAAGTAATCCACTGGACTATGTCCAAGCTGACAGTTGTTAACTACTGGATTATAGAGAGATTTTAAATAAATTGTTGGAAAGCGAAGCAACAAGATGCTTAAACGCATTTCTAAAATTAAATGGCAAGTATTAATCTTTAACAATGAAAAAAAAAAGAGCAACATTCCCACCTATCACTTACAGAAAAACAACTTCATGGCAAGTAGGGATTTGTCATATGATGTCTATTATTTCCACTTTTTCATATTTATATTCAAGGCATTTTACAACTCCTGATTCAAGGAGAAAGTTATTTCTTATTATATTTTAAAGGGTTATCTAACTTGCCCCTAACTGCTAATAAACAAGGGAAAACCTCAAACCCCAGTCATGTCTTTCTTCAGAATATATTCAGCACTTTCCTCCATGAAAAATTTAAATCCCAAACAAATATCAAAACTTTATCTCCAGTTTATCAGCTCTAACCTGAAGAAATTCACAACTATGATTCTTAGCCACTAGCATTTTTTTATTACGTATATACACACATTTATACATTTATCTTATCCTTTTTATACATAGAGAGACATAGATAGATAGTGTCTGGCACAAGGGAAATTAGAACCTGCTATACAGGTTCATTTTGTTAAAGAATATAATAAACACACCCATTTCTTTTTTCTTTTCTTTTTAAAAAAAAACCTCAAGATATTTGTTGATTGCATGGAGGCCTCTTTAGTTTGAATCCTGAGGCATCTATCTATAGATGCTGAGAGCAGTATGCCTGCAAAGCCTTTGTCATTTACGAGTGACTTCCAGCCCTCGTTGCGCTGGGCAGACCAAGGCAATAGGCAGTGCCTGTAACAAACCCAGCTCCTTTTCTTTAACACGTAACTCCAGGAGTAGGATAATATCATTTAAAAAAGAGCGGAAAGGACTCTGCTTTTCAGAAATTAAGCAGTCTGTACATACAAGCATTTRGTTGAACATAATTATCCATACAGAYGTTTTCTGGGCCAATAAATAGTGTACTTACAAAATAAWAAATAAAACATCCCATGAGAAAAGYTTTCACATGAAGTTTCTATCATAATGCAAAATAACCAAGAACTAAAACCGCACTGGGCTTTCCTGGCTTCTTGAGCAAATTCATGCAGCTTGATTTCAAACACAGTGTTGGCCTACAGCTTTTCCCTCCTTTTTGATCCATCACAAGTATGAAGCAGCCCCTTTAGTTTATTCAGTGAGTGAATTAGTCTGAAATCAGCTAAAATTGATGAATTTTATGCAGCTTCACTCAAACTCAAGCTGCAATGCAGACTACACTCTTTCAATTGTGTTTCAAGTTACTTAGCCTAATTCTGGTCAAATTTAATTTCTTGGTATAGTACTAAAGATGATGATAAAAATAATTTTAACCTAATTCAGTAGTAGTATCTGATGCTTGGACGGGTTCTCATTCAAAAGGAGGTGGGAGAAGACAGAAATGCTGTCTTGCCCAAGGCCCTGTTCCCCTTCTTTCTTCATTATTCCAAGGATCATGTCTCACAGATCTTTGTCTCCAGTTGTGTTTCAGAGAATCCTATTAAATGATTTAGCATGTTTCCATTCTGTATGTTTCTAAATAAGCAAAAAGAAAAAGCTTGCAATCGCCATACTTATTAATATAACAATTATTAATGGCCATRCATAATAATGTTGGCAATTGCTTTTAAATGTATGAAACATTAACCCCCATAATATTTCTTTATGTCTTTCAATAAAGAGATCAAAGCCTTAAATATGTTCAACTTTAAGCATGTGAGTCAACTTGCCAGCTGTGTTAGTCAGATCTAAGAATATTAAAAGTGTTTGCTGAGTATGCATCCTTGGCATTTATCACTAAATTCAGCCTCAGAGTGAACTGAAGTTTTGCCCTTAAATCCATCTGAAAATGTAATTCTAATCCTAGAATTCTAGTTTAAGATTTTTAACATACACTCTGATAACAGTTGAAATACCTAAATTCTACAGTTCAAAAATAATACATAATTTTAAGCAACATATGAAGTTGCTTATCCAAACTATCTGTAATAACCACAGCTTAGCTCTGAGAAATAAGTGAAACTAAACTTCAAAAGCTTCAAACTGCAAATTACACAAATGCTGGAAGCTTGAGAACAGGTTTCTTGCTCCTACTCTSCAAAATAACCATCATTTCTTCACCACATAAGTAAGTGTGGTTGCCAAGTTCCTTAATCAAATGTATATTGTATATAATACATATACAGTGAAAGTACTACTGACCATTTCGAAACTTGAAATTCTTCTATAAAGTCTCTTCTTATATGCTGACCATAAAAATCAAACCAAACATAACTCTATGAGACTGTTTTTGGCAGTTTTAAGTTTGCAAAGCAAAGGCCTATACAAATCAAGAAAGCCTGCAGAAGTAATCAACCTGAAATCTATTAAGTTTATTGCAGGTCCTTGTAATAAATGCAAACCAAATGTTACYGAGGCTGAGAATAAACCCATTCATAATGGTTTTTGAAATGTGGTCTAAAATGACATGCAGAAATGTGCTACGTTATGCCACCTATTCAGGGAGCATTTAAAGAGTTTTCCAGAGCTCTGCGCCCAGAAATTTCAAAACACAATTTTAACTTAGCGAGTGTGTTACAAGGAAGTCTGTAGATCATTTAAATAGAGGATGAAATCATGATGCAATATTGTAGACCCAATGTACGAAATTTCAGCCCTGTTGTCAGCACAAGTTTTTGCTGCTGGCTGCAAAAGGGAGTTACTTTTGCATCCTCACTATTCGCTCCAGAGAGCAGATCTCTAAGGAAGAGGAGCAGAAATCAGTCACTTAACTCAGATGCTGATAGAAAACCACAGGGATTAACAGGTAGAAGTCTATCTTTCCTATTTATCCTTAGTTCAAAGCAGCGCCTTTCAGACTTGTGGAAGCCAGAATGAATGAATAGAATATGAACTGGGTCATTTATAATTTTACAATTACTGGCCATGACTGAATGCAAGGTAGCATTTCCATTTTCCCTTTGCATTAAGAATATTTCTGGGGAACACTTGAGAAATGAGAACATTTTAGTAAGTCCCTGGATACTTTTTTTTTTTTTTCAGTCTTTTAAGCTGACTCCACTTGGACTTCAGTTGGTCTAATTTCATACCCTCTAATGTATTCTACAAATTTCTTGATTCTTAATTCCACCAAAATGCCTGATGCTGCATTTTACATAACAGACTTGCACAGTGTTTTGAGGAAGACTAATTTCTGCAGTACTTTTAGAAAACRGTTTGCTAACAGACATTACAGTTCATGAAGGAACTAGCCAGAACAACCTGCTTCAGGTTCACAAAAAGTCTGTGTCCCTCATAACTTAAAAAGATGAGAAGGATAAAAGTAACAGTACTTCATGAATGGCAAAGTGCCATTTAATGTATTCAAAAATCTGATGTTCAAGAAAGCATAGCTGTCAAAGAAGCTACCAATTCAATATATCACGAACACGTTTCATGTGGCAACTAAAATTTGTATTATAAAGGACTGAGTCCCTAACACACACTGATCTCAATGTGCCAGAATCAGTGGGATTGATCTGAGGGGTTTATCTCCACAGGTCCAACATAGGAACATCTCCCAGTCCTCTACAGTGAACTAAAACAAAATCAGCCAAGCTCCCCTGAGCACCCTGGCCTCATTATGGTTGTTTTGCTATACTGATAAGCCCACTGGATAACTAATACCTAACATCAAYAGGGCAATGCACTTGACAAATAGCTTTGTCCACTATTTTAGGCYAGTCCTCTCAAAGGAAAAAGAATTTTTTTTTTTTCAAGAGGATATGCTTCTGTCTGCAATGCTACTTAGCCATACTTAAACAATAGCTCCTTTGTCCTTTTATCTCTGAATAATCCTGAGCTAATTCCATCACAGTTGGAAACTGATACACCAGTCAGAAACGTGGAGATGACACTTTCATAATGCTGTTGAAGCTCTCATCTGTGCCCTCTCAATGTAAACGTAAGTGGGGAATAAGAAGGAGGGAAACAAGAAGTCCTCTTTTACTATAACGATTTTCAGATAAGATATCCTATCTGTCTATTACCCACTCACTAATAATAAATGTCACATCATACACCACTTCTCCAGGCAGGATCCTACAATAAAAGAGAAGAATCAAGTACTGATGGAAAAGGCATTTTCACAAAATAGTATATGCCATGCAAGCATAAGCACATTTTCTGCAAAAAAAGTTGCAGAAATCTTACTAAATGTAGATAGTATTGTMCTACTCTAGGAAATCCAAATCCCCTCAGTTGCCCCTTGCTATGCAAAACAGATCAGGCAGAAGGGAGCATACATGTAAGATACGATTTGCAAACACTTGCAAAGCTCCCAAACYCAAGGGATTGTTAATTTGCTGATCTGCAATCAAATTTGATAAAATGCAGCAAGCACAGTTATTTAAAGTCATGGTGATTTACAATACTATTAGACACATGACTGTCATGATTATGTCTGTACATGCCGACTTCAGAAGGCAAATCCATCTGAAGCCTGATGAGCAAGTAAAAAGTTAACAACAAAACTGCTGCTCTGCCAAGCTCTGCCAACATGCCAGATGGATGGCAGAAAAGCAACAGTGAGACCTTGGGTGATTTCCCTATCAACAAAGGGAAGGGGGAAGTCTTGCGGAGGCAGGATGCCCCGACTAGCTGACACTTTCAGAGAAAGACCCCACTCATTAAAGAGCTGATACACTGGCCAAACACCTGCCAGATAAGGAGCCAAACTTGCCTGAAGATACTGCAAGGACCGCCTTGTGGAGAGGACCATTAGCAGAGCCATGTACCCCTTTCCACAGAGCATAAAGGACTGAGTCTGGCAGTGACGGGGAATGACCCCTGACCAGCTCCTCTGGCTGGATACTGTGAGTATCCCTCCCCTGCCTTTAGCTGGGATGCTGGGATAAGGTCCATCCCCACGAGGTTGAGAGCACCCTGTCAATTCAGTTATAAGAGTGCTCAATTGCACTAATATGGCTGCGCGTCCCCTGCACACTCAGGGTGTGGAATCACTACCGTTTCCATCTCCTTACAAGGCTGAGAGGCCCCTGTGCCCCTGTGCACACAGGGTGAAGGAACAAGCTTGAGCGTTTTACCTTATCCTTTTTTTTTTTTTTTTTTTTGCTAGCTGCTGGTTGCTAGCAATGGTAATTGCATTGATGGACAATGGCAAGTCCATCCCTGTAACAATAGTGCCAGTTGATGGTGGATGTTGTTACCAACAACCAACTGAAGCTCCTCTGGATTCTTCTACTGTCTTCTTTACTGCACAGCTAACGTGACAAGCCCTGAACCTGGTTAACTGACCCCGTTAATGGGCGTCCCATATTCCCTCTCTTATTTACATGTTTGCATTTAGAGAAATGACCCATGCAAACATTACCAGGCCCATATGCAGGCGACCTGGTTAACACCAGCACAAATTGATTCCTGGCTTTGACACTGGGCAGCAAAGTATCTATTAGGTGTCTCTTGCAATGCAGTTACAGTCCAACCTCCTGGTAATTCCATTTTTGTGGAAACACTATCCAGGTATTTCTTTCTATCTGCAGAACAAAAGCAAATTTCAAAGTCTTGAAAATGACCGTGAAATAAATTCTAATCCTCCTGTCACGCTATCAAATACACTCCTCTTTGCTAAAGATACACAGGCTACTCCAAAGACAAAAGAAAATGTAACTCATAAGTTTGAGTCACTTAATTTCATTAAGTACATTCATGAAAGAACGATGCATAAAAAATAATTAACAAGTGAAATGAACAATTTAGACTAGCTCAGCCAGAAATTATGTGCTTAATACGCAGACTCTTGAGAACCACTTCTTGACTAGATTTTAATAGCGTTTTCTTCAGACCTGAAACACAGAGTCCCTCTGTCATTTCACACTTTTGTACCCCAGCCACGAGGCAGTGGCTCCCTGCCTCCCTCAGCAGTGCTCCACCGCGGCCTGGTGAGCACGGCCTGACGAACGCGGCATGGCGAGCGCAGCATGGCGAGCGCGGCCGCGCCGCTGAGGCCGTTGGGCTGCAGCCCAACTGTCCTGGGCCTGCCACAACAGACGCCATTTTTCCTCATGACTGCTGACCGCTCTCATGACCGCTCTCCGAGCGGACGAACTGTCCAATGGCTTTGGGCAGCCACGTTGCCCAAACGGGTCCTACCTGACCAAAGAAAGTTGCCTTGGGGCAACAGACTTTGCACCCYTCCTTTTACTGCAGTGAAAAGCACAGGCAGGCACTTGATTTTGCAGTATCTCCTGTGGAAACGCAACCACAAGCAGTGCACATTACCCAGAAGGGCAGYAAGGCAGGGAAAGCCGCAGCATTTCACAGGAAACTGCCAAGGACTTTTTTTTCCCAAGCTAAGACATAATCTGCRCCAGTTTCATGTGCTCATGGCCCTGGGAGCTGAACCTCTGAAGAAAGATCAAGCAGATAGCTCTTTAAGATGCACAGTTAACTCCATGCTCCATGCAGCGTGCTTTCCCTTGCAGGATATCCTTATTCAATTTAATATAAAGATGTATCCTTGCCTCACAGTTCTGTAAATACCCAACAATTTTAATGAAAGTATACATATACTTTATGTATATACATATATATATATACATATATTTTGCTAGAAGTTATAGAATGGTTCTACAAAGCATATAGCAAAGAATGTTACCATTGAGTTCCTTAAGTGTATGTGGAAGAATCTTTAATTTATCCTTATGAAAAAAAAAATTTAGCTGTCAAACCTTCACAGCTATCAATCTTGTTTCACTGATTTACAAGGGGCACGTGTTTTCAAGAAACTCCAGGAGTCTGAAAGGTTTTCTTTCAAACACAGCAAAGCCTGAGATTTAGCTTCACTAAGCACAGACATTTGCTTTGATAGTAAGTGGTCCCCTAGGCTCCTTCCACAGCACCAAATGCTTATAACTGCACTCCTAAATATTTCATATCTAAGCACCACGTGCTTACTTACATCTTTATTAAAAGGCAAAAATGGAATGCGTGACTTTTTAAGTTCAGACAATAGTTCAGCACGTTATTAACAGAACTTCTAGAATCATTAAGACCTATTTGTAGGCTCGGAAGTGGTTATACAAATAACCATTTGGAAATGTCTTATACAAATAATCATGACATATTTCAATTATTAATTACATATCTATAATTGTGTACATATATGTTATTTGTAATATTAACAGTATTTTAGACAACCTAACTTTGCTGCTTCTCTTAGTGTACTACTAACAGTAGGGCTGAGTTTGACATGACATTTTCTTCGAAGGAAACTTCAAAGCATTTTTGCTGAAGTAAGAGGATAAGCACATACATACACCTACAATGCATGGATTCCTCCTCACCTCCAAGCCTCCTACAGCTAATGCTCCTCTGTGGCACAAACTGTCGTCAATAGAAGAACAGCTGAAATGGAGTAACTTCTATAAGCAAATGTCAAAATACAGGAATTAAAGACAGAGTATGCTGCTAAAACCTCACTAAAGGTCTATTTAGCAAGCATCATGCGAGATGACATTCAAATTTTCAGCATTCAATTCCTGTATTGTGCACATCTATGTATGCACATTCATTGTATCCATATCAACTACACAGTCGATTTCATTAAAAGGCAACTTCTTTCCTTTTATGCTTTCTCCCTTTCTAACGGTATTAACAACTAGTTTCCYAAACCCAGCTCCAAGGTGAATAAACACATTCTGCAGAGCTAGCCTTCCCTTTTTACTTATAATTTTTTTTCATATCCTGTGCTAAGTTTCTGTTCATTGTGCTAGCAGCCAGTTTCATCCTAGAAGCTACATGCAGTCCTCACCATTTGTTCCTTGAATCATTATGGAACTAGAAAGAAATCTTTTATAACAAATCACAGAATAAAAATTATCTTTCTGATGAAAGTAAGAAGGAAAAACACTAGCTTTGGAGAAAAAAAAAAGAAATATTAAAAGCATGAAAAAATATAGATGAAAAGTGATTATTGATAATATGAATAGCTGAGATCAATATAACATGGATAATTTYACAGCCAAGCAAGACAGTTAGGACAGGGAATACTTTACAGCTCCAACTCCTGAAAAATGAGTCTGATAGCTTACTAAATGAATATTAACCATAGGACACAGCACAATGAAAATCTTCACTTCTGCAACTGTATGGATGTGATTCCCTTTCATTCTGGACTGGGGACTCCATCTTTCCCTAAAAAGCTTCTCTTCTTGTACAGTAGTAATTCCCCTGGCATCTTCCACACTTAAAAACTATAATTCTCCCTATATCCTAGGGAGATACTTAGGGAATATCTTTACTATTATACCCCTCTGAACTGGGCACTATACAAGAACAGAAAAACACAATTACTTTGCAGTAGTATTGTTATGTTTCTCCATAAAAATACTATGTTAAATAACCTTAAATATCCTTAAAAAGAAAGTACTTCTTGATAACCTCCTCAAGCTTGCTTCCAAAAAATTTAGAGTACAGCAGCACAGGAATGACCCAGAAATCATGCCTAAATGTTATAGAGCATTTCTAGTACAAGCATTTAAGCAGCTGGAAATAAGATTCTAAGTTTTCTGAACTGGGTGAGAACAGAGCTATAAAAAGAAGAAAAATTAATTGTGATTTTATTCTGCTTTTCATACAAGATTAAAAAAAGCAAAATCGAAATATTTTATTCCAGCATTCAAACAGAAATTTCTTTTAAATGTTTTTTAAAATTCATGGTCAGAAATTCTATCTACAAAGATGCTCCATTTTTAGATTTTCATTATTTCTTTTTCATGTTTATCCAGTTAAAAACCGCAAATCATTATTAATGAAGCATAAATTTGCGGAAAAAAATGATTTTTCTGGCAAGCTCTTGATCTCTCTTAATAGAGAGATTGAAAAACACTTTGCATACTTAAAGAACTAAAATGAAAAAAAAGGATTTCTAAATGTGATTTGTCCTACTGAAGTTGGCCTTTTTGAGTAAGTGATTGCTCTCACATTTTTTATTTTCTTATTATAAATACTCTTATACTTCACCTGGAAAAATGCTTCTAAATATATACAGYTCTTATTTCTAAGTTTCAATGAACAAAGTTATATTTTTAAATAGAAAGAAAAAGCAGCCCTCTTCATTTCACACAAGGAAACCTCAAAAATTCAATATTTATACCTACATCRGTATATACAGTTCTCATTTTTTAACATATTTTGAAAAAGTTATCTTTTTCCATACTTGCAGTATTTTCAATACTGAAAACCTAGATGAGTGTTGAAGTAAATGATGATGATTGTTTAAGACTGATCTTTCTTCAGAAAAACTAACGTGAGATTCTTCTCTACCCCAACAACACCTCTGCTTACCATAGCTGCAAGATTTTCTTTTTATAAACAATCAAACATGAACTTGTCTTAGAACATGAACTTCATAGAAGAAGTTCATATTAGAGCATGAACTTCAGCTACAGCAGCAAAAAAAATGAATCTTTGGATCTCTCTACAACGTTCTTCCAACAAGAAAATACAAAAACACAGAAGAATTAAATCACTTTTTTTTTTTTTAAGGAACTTATTCCATTACATTTGTAAAAGCTATTTAATCATCCTATTTATGACATATTCATAGACATGCAGTTTTAGGCCATGATAGTTCTGTAGAAGTGTGAACCTTGTCTGACACCTGTGATGACAGGTAGAACATGCCATACTCTTGCATTTGCTGCATGCGGTTAATTGCACAGAAACTGCAAAACACATCACCAAAAGGAAAAAAATTCAAGATCCAACAAATTTTGCCTTCCTTGCAAGAATACCATGTTAAAGGATGCTGGCAAAGTGCTTTTTGTTTTTCTCCTTTTCTTTTTCTTTTTTTCTTTCTCTTTTTCTTTTTCTTTTTTCTCTTTCTTTTTCTCTTTTTTTCTCTTTCTTTTCCCTGCCAAATGTTAAATCCCAACTCTCTCCCCCAAATAATCTTCCAGATTGTTTTGTGAAAGACAGTCTGTAGTAATCAGCCAGCAGCCAAAGCAGGACTCATTCTGCCAAATAGACTTTCAATTCTCCTGACAGTAAATTATGCAAGTCAACTCAAACTGAAATTAAAAAAACTAAAGAGAAAAGAAAAATCCCTCCTATGCTCTCCTCCATGAAAAAATATGTAATAGCTTATCAAAGTTCTAAGTGCTAATATCCAAAGTATCAAAGTGTTAATAGTTATAACTGATATAGGCGCAATTGACAAAATAACATTCTATTATTTTTTCTCAGAAAATTCTGTTCTATCTCCATCTTCGCCTAATCTGTGGGAGGAAAAAAACCCCACAAAGTGTGATTAGATCAGAACACTGAAAAAAGATGCACCTAATCTTTAAATATAAAATACAATTTAGAGAAAATTTATTGAAAATGCTTGGCTCATACAGGTTGAAATCAAAATAGCAATGGGTACATTCTTCTTCCTTTCAGGAACAGGAGGAAAATTCTCATTTACTGTTGAAAATGGACAATGTTTAGAAGACACCTTATCCCCTAAGCAGTGCACAGCTCTGATGCTGCAGGAATGGTGGAAATGCATACCTACATGTCCCCAGTGCATTGATAAAAAGTCAACTAGACAGTATCTAACACACGGGGCATTTTGTTTAAATAGCAGTAAGCAACTAAGCAACTTCCTTGTAAATGTATGCCTCTACAGGGGTAAGGGCTCATAAAAGATTTTAGTATATAGTAATTTCTGGCTTTTCCATTTTTTTTGCTATCTTACTGCAAGACAGATACTGCAAGACAGATAGGAGAAGCTTYCTGATTTCTCATTTCGTTTGAGTTTTCTCAGTTTCACCTCCTGGTCTGATTTATCACCTCCCAAGTCTATTTGCGTACCAGAAACTGCTTTCTCCTCACAGTGCTCTTCTACTCTACTCTGCTTGGAGCAGCATAGCCTTTAGACACTCTCAGCTTTTCTTTTGTACATCTGATGCAGGAAATCCACATTTGCAACAAATCTTCACTTAAAGTACATTCTACAGGATTAACACTTTTCATGTCCACACTATCTTGAAGGACTGAGCTACCACAGTGAACAGCAAAGTTAAACTAGAATGATCACACAACACACAACAGCTCTATGTTACAAAAAAAGAATGATTGAAAGGTTATTATGTACACATTTTTACAAATAATAAAAATGTGAGAGCTTCATAAATAGAGACAAAATCGGCTTAGTTGTATCATGAGTCTGATTTTCCTGAAAGAAATCACTATATGCAGCTGTATGTTGCATTTTGCTACAGTTAAAGTTGCTAAGAGACTATCAACTTCCTATTTATTGTCATGTGCTATACCATGATATTTTACCATGATTTGGGTGTTCTTTTGCCTGGTAACTTTGAGAACAGTTGCTGCAATTGTAATTAAGATCCGACATAAACCTGAACAGTGCATTTTATCCACTTTCTTGGGTTTTCATGGATCTGTTTCTTGAGATCCAAAGATGTGCTGCTGGACATTTTGTTTCTAAACCCATTTTGGGCTCATTCACAGTGCCTGTATGCGAAGAGGGGATAGAGGGAACTCTGAAGATTGGRGCAGTCTATTATGACCAGCCAGTGACCTACACAGTAGGCAATGTGCTCCATCCCAAAGAGACCATCAACACAGAGCCTGCCCTGTCTGCTTATCTTCTATTTTAAGAGACTAAGCCACAAAACAAAGACATTTTTCAAGGACATTCACACTTCTCCAAGTGTTAGAAAACTTCTGATTCCACAGGGAGAATATGTGATTTCTCCACACTACTTCCAAATAGTGAATATACTTCAGTTCGACACTGATTGCTGGCAATGGTTGAGTCATCTTGTAACAGCTTGGTAGCTTTATTATCAGATATTTCAGTCGATCAACTGAATTCTTACTCATGACATATCTGGTAATAAGAAGTCTCACTTTTTCCAGTTCACACTTTCAGTCAACAGTATTCAATACCAAAATTTCAAAACAGTGTATGGAATTAGGTTCTAAGCTTYGGTATATTTTCACTTGTCCCATTATTCATGTTCCAGGAATTATGAATCAAAAACCCATGCTTGCCGCAAAGCTGCATTTCCAACGGAAATACCATCAAACAAAATCAAAGGGTAGAGTAATCAAAAGGG
This sequence comes from Nothoprocta perdicaria, assembly GCF_003342845.1. NCBI lineage: Eukaryota > Metazoa > Chordata > Aves > Tinamiformes > Tinamidae > Nothoprocta > Nothoprocta perdicaria. The sequence goes on along the minus strand of NW_020455699.1, from coordinate 3,262,750 downwards.
TAAGTAATCAAAAATGATGCAAATGGTATTTTTTGAACTGAAAATAGAAAGCTTCTACCAGAACACCTGGAAAAACAAATTATACATCAAAAAGAAAAAACAAAAATATTATTCCATTTCAACTATTAAGAATGCTTTTTTTTTTTCATCTTTCAGACACAATATTCTCAAGGTTTTGTTTTATAAGAGGAGAAGTTTTGAGAAATCTAACGGAAAATAGGGGAGAATGGAAACAGGCGCCCTAAGGATAGGCATTTAAAAAGGTGGAAGTGAGACTGAGAAAGCTGTTCTGAAGTGACAACATCAGCTTCACTGTCCTAGAATTCAATCCAACAGGAACACAAACATTCTCCTCCTCCAGACTGCTCAGTTAACCCTTGCATATTCTTGCTATCAGGAGAGCGTTAGGATAATTTTGCTCAGAGTTGCCAAAGAGCAATAGATATTTCACCTGAGCTTTGTGCTCATAGTCTTAAACAAGACATAAAAATCCCAAATGTCTTATTGATATTTTTTTAGAATATTTACCAAAAGACAAACTAAATGACAGAAAGTTTTCTGTTAAATTCATACTTTTAAACATGTTTTCAGGTTGCATTTTAAAATAAATTATTACAGACTAAAACCCCTACTCTTTAGCTCTTTTTTTTTCTCCTAGGTCCAAGTATAAAAATTTTTAGGTTTTCTTTTGTTTTGTTTTTAAAAAAAGGCTGCAAAAATGGGTTGTCATATCATGTAACAAACCATGCAGTGAAGAGAAAAAGAGTAGATAAATCTCACCACCAAACATATGGTCATATCAAAGACAATAGAGAAAGAATAAATGATGAAACAATCATCTTTTTTTGTGTTGTTTTTGTTTATGTATAGATCATTTGAAACACTTTGAAATAAAATGCAATTCTCTCTGGAGAGGAAATACCTTAATTAGAAGAAATGAGAGGATCTAACTGAAGTAAACATCAGGCAAAGTTGATATGGAATAGAGCCCAGAGCTCAAGTTTGCAATGCAATAACCTACGAAATGGGCCAAATTGGTTCTCAAAATACATCAGGCTAAACACAAAGTTTCAATTGATCCTTATTACCAACTATTAAGAGGCAGAGGAAAGGTTTAAAAATTCATGTAATAACTCTACATGTGTAGCAAGAGGACACTTCTGCTAGAAGGCATGTCAAGACACTTCACGAAGCCTTGGACATGCTTTCCACAGAGATCCCAGTCAAGTAACGTAAGCTGAGGTGAAACTTTTGGCTTTCACTAGAAAGACAGGAAATCTGCAAATAAGCCTAAAATATCAGGAATTAAAAACAAGAAAGTCCACAAAAATTTATCTGTAAGGATAATTACGATTTTGCCAAACTAAAACCAAGTAAAAAAAAAAAGGAAAAAAAACTGCTTCAATAATCCAACAAGCTCTTGAAACTTCTCAATTTTAAACAGAACATTTTTATTGTTCTAAGTTCTAAACTGGTCATAATAACACTGATTCTGAAATATTTTCCAGGTCTTTCTTCTTTTTGCTCTATACTTTAAAAGACACCACAAAATTTCTTTTTAAAATACGAAGGAATCAAAAGCAATAGACTTACCACTACTTCTTTGTTTATTCAAGGGATAAGCATACTTTAAAACTGAACCCAAAATACTAGGAATCTGTCATGATCTAATAGTTCCTGCAGTTTCCTCTTTGCACGGTTACAAAAGGAAAAAGTATCTTCGAGCACCACAGGTTTTCAAATGGTTACAAATATAAAAATTAAGTATTTTTATGTGTCTAACTATGCAGAAGAAATGATTCCTGCAGTTTAACTTCAGCATAGCTTTTATAAGGTTTGAAATATAGCTGATGGCTTAATTTTTCAGCTGTCTAGCAGCATCTCGAACTATTGCCTCGCTCTAACAACCTCACCAACTGAATTACACACTGTTTACAGAAAATTCTTAGCATTCATCTCCCTTAACAGAGTTTGCCTACCTGAACAACATGCTCCTTGTTTGAGCACTCACCCTCATGCCTGCCAACTAAACTACTCATGGATAATCATAGAAARTAACCAACCAAGCAAACATAGTGGGAAGAAAAAAGAAAAAAAGCAAAAAAAGTCAATCTGACTGAACATCAATATCTACTGAAAAGAAGTGAAGTAAAAAATGGACTGAGTTCCACCTATCAAAGCACAATAAAATATAAATCTAACATCTAAATGCTATGGACAAAAATACAGAACATACATGTGTATTCTATGAGATTMTTTTCCATCTACTGTAAGTCTCAATGCTGAAAATTTTGCAGATAAAAGTTTGAGGCTAAGAACAATTAAAACCACAAAATTCTTTAGAAAGCTCTTCAGTAAGAGTCCACATTTCAGTGAAAACCATATGCTTTCAACGTACTTTTAATGAAAGAGAATTTCAAACAATTTTTTTCATCCTGGTTCTTTTCCTACTGCAAGAGTGCAATGCTGCAAAAAGTGCAACTGTGGACTGCATGAACTATCAAAATGTTTCAAGAGGTCCAAACCTAAGGAARAGACGGGAGCAGGAAACAGCATGACACTGAAGTTTCACGTAGACAACTTGCCTTCTACTCTCATCCATAAGATTGCAATTTTTTCCCAGTTTTCTGCAAACCAGAACAGCAGTACATTGACTTTTTTTCTTTTTTAGTAAATCTGCTTTCCCACAAAGTCACAGAATTCTCCTGAAGTGACATTATCTTGTGCAGGGTAGTGAGCAAGACGAGGTATGACAGAAAATTCTGCTGAGCATCCACCAGACCACTGCAAAAGACTCATTTGAACAGCTCCCCTCTTGAGTAGTAGTGGGTTGGAGCTGATTAAAAAGGGGGAGACAAACCAAACTGTGCTCTGCGGCATATGCGTRCGTGCTTGGCACTATGAATGGCACTCCTGCACATATATTAAAAGGCAGTTGTCAAAAAGAAGCAACCTTGGCAAAATCTAAAAGAAAAGGAAGGACAAAACACCCCCTGCTTCAAATGATGGTATCAATAGCTTGACCAATAAAAGGAATCACAGGAAGGAAAAAAGTCCTTGAAACAGAGATGAGAAATTGCAAACGGAACAGGTCTTTAAGACAGTCTGAAACTGAAAGTATTTGGGAGTATTTAGGACTCTTAGTATACAAAACAATAGATAATCCTATTTATTATCAGATGTATTTGCCTTTTTATCAAGTATGAAAGGGGAAAAACAAAACAAAACAAAACAAAACAAAACAAGATAAAATAGTGAACTAGATCTTTCTCCAATTTCTGCTCCCCAACTCAAAACTGAAGATGCATCAGCACTAGGTGAGACTGAGCCCTTCCAGGATGTGAACTAGGCAGTGCAAACACTGATGCAGAGCAGAAGGAAAAGCAATGGCAAATTGTTACTTTCCCAGAAAAAGATAATATACCATAAGACAAGGTAAAGAAAGTTGAGAGGAGAAGTACAAAGCCTGAATACCAAAGAGGCTTCAAAAGAGACTGAAAGGCATAAAAAAATAAAACATGAAGTTAAAGAATAATAGTGAAAGAATAGACACAAGATAATAAGGAGATTAATACATAATAGGAATATGAAACCAAATTAAGAAAGGACACCTGGAATATGACTTAGAACAGCTTTTCCTGGACACCAGTCTCTGATGGAAATAATGCATTACGATGAACACAACATATTTCAACTGAAATTGCAGTAAAGAATCAACCTCAAAAAAAAGTTTCTGGAGAGACAAAAGAAATATATAAAACTCCAATGTAAAGGAGGACACAAAGAAGAACCAGAGAATCCTCCAAACACATTGAAACAAAACACATTGTGGTCAGCTTGAAGACAGCTACCATTCTCCTGCTGAACACGGGACAGAGAGGAAATGAGTAAAGAAAGTCTTAAAAAAATGCAATTGCAATCAGTAAACTGGAGAAAGCATTTTAATAAAATGACAGACTGAAAAAGACATAGCTTCTGAACCAAATTATAAGTGCAGATTTGCAAAACAAAGCCTAACCAACTGCACTGAGATGACTACCACTTCAAAGAGAAACATGAGCACCTCTAATCTTAGGACTAGGAAACCACAAACAAACCAGAGCCCATCTGTGTCTGAGGACCTGGCTGTTTTCAAACACCATTTGAGGGACATAACAAACAGAAATGACTCAGATAAAACCAAAAAGTTGGTACTTTTCATGGCATGTTGACAAAATTAAAGGCATAATAAGTTTCTACACATGATCTGGGAAAGAGCACTGCCAGGAAATTTAACAACCAAAACAAACTGAGATATAATTGCCATAATTACCTCATAAACTGCCTTTTTTTTTTTTTTCCCTCTCTCCTTACTCCAAAGGAAAACACCAATATCTTGTTGTTTTCAAAATACAGTGTTGCCTCTGGGAATAGAGCCATATTTCTGTTTATGATACCATAGAGAATGAGCTCCCTGTATTAGTGATTAATGTACTGTGAGTGGTGCATGCATTCTTTCCTAAAGCAACATTTAGGGTGAGCAGTCAATAACATCTCCTTAACCTAATGCTAAAATGGTACAGTTTTAGTTCACATCAATAGCAAATAAATTTAAAAATAATCTGATAATCTACATAATTATGGTTTGCTCTCTCTTTTTTCTCTGGTTTCTTATGCTCAACTAGTGCCAGCTGCTTTACACAAAAGGAATCCYAGTGTGCCTAATGTGGCTAGAACATACTTAATAAATTAAATATTATTGCACAACACACAACTAAGGAAACGAATGTGCTATGATCGAAAATAAAGTTTATTTAAACTAATGTTACACTGACCTTTGCATATATTCACTCAGAGGTGCAGCCGTAAAGTCACCTTGAAAAATACCAAGTTCTGTAGTTACTCTGTTTATACAAAACCTCACTGTGTAGCAAGAAAATAATATAAAACGCTATATCCTTTTAAATTAATTACTTTCCTCTGAATGTAACATTTTGACACTACGCTCAGCGTTTTTTCTTTTATTGTTTTACAATAGTCAAAGCCTCATGTTTCACAGTAGATTTGTCTCATTACTCATCCCTGTATTTTATTAAGTCCTCCAGCAACACTGCGGTATTGAAATTATGAAATCTTCATGATGATTCTGGATTGCTAAAAGAGAAAAATGTTCTGTATTATATATGTATAGCATGAGCTGCATAATCTGCCTGGAAAACTGTCTAAGCTTCTATTATAGTTTCTAATACAAATGTGAACAACTGCCACCACTCCTCTCTTCAAAACACAAGTTGACAGCTGTGGTGAAATGGAGAAGCCTTTTATTAAACAATACGTTCTCCTTTGATATCAGAAAAGTTACCACAGAAAACAGACTGTACAAATACTCTCTATTTTGCAGTGAAACAAAGACACACAGAAATTTGGCTCAGAGGAAGAGGCAGGCATTTTGCAAGCACATGTTTGCTTTGCAGAGCTCAAGTGCTTCTCTTCTTCAAGAGGGGAGCTGGAACTCATCAGGGTCGTCTTGGCAGGCAAGAGACTGAACTGCTGAATGAACAAAGTAACGCTCTGTAAAACCAAATTAAAGGGGGAAAAAAAAAAGTACCTCACTACAAAACCAGAATACTTGTGAGAGATCTGCAAGTTCCAATTCTGATGCAAATCACAGTCTGAATATCTGTGCATCTGGCATGCATTGATAATTCAAGCTTCACTGTTATACGGGGTGAAAAGCAGATTGCTTTTAAAATAGTAATAGTGCAACCTGACAATATTTCATGAAAAGAAAAAAAAAACTTCATTATCTGTATTGAATAAGTAAATGAGCACATCTCACAGCAACATTTAAACACTGTCAAAATAAAGTTAAACATATACTTACAAGTAAAATTAATTGAAAAGTACCTTCAACTAATGCTATTACTGTGTTTAGATACTCCAATGCACCTAATTTGCTAAGTTTATTAAGACTGTTAACTTTTTCCAATGGACTGTYATTGCAATTAACACATTGATTTTAAAGCTTAGGTCTCTTTCCTGAATCACGACTTTCTCTTCGTCTTTCCTAAATCATTTGTTTCTCCTGGTGGAGGTTCTAATCACTCTTTACTAGGAAGAGACTGAAGTGGGAATGGGACTGCTCCCTTGTGATCAACACATAGATGGGGCTTCAGCTGCACCCAGACGCCACATACTTAGTCTGCAACAGTACAAAGCACAAAACCCTGTTTTCAGGGGCTGCAACCTAACACAAATTGAAAACGGAATGGAACCCAGAAGATTTACTGCTTTTTCAGAAAGAAATGTCATCTGAATTTCTTGAAGTTAGTGCAAATAAATCAGCATAAGTGCCAGGTGGATCCCAAAGAGACTCGAGAGTTCAACATACTCTTCTGTCCCATCTGCTGGGGGAACGAAAGACAGAGTGTGTGAACAGCCTGAGGGATAAAAGTCCTCTTTATGCCTTCAATAATAAACCTCAACACATTTTCCTAAGTTTTCACTGACTCACTCCCTTCTACTTGTCACATCTTCCCGCTTTACAGTGCTTGTCTGTACAGTGCTTCCCCTCCTGGGAAGGAGGAAACCTTCTCGGACAGCTCTAACTTATCAGTCCTTCCAGTAGCCCCAGTGACTGTCATGCTCTACTATTTCTCACTTTTTCCTCTGTCCAATTCATTTCTCACTTCTGGTTATTTTCCGTATACTCTGAAAGACATTCTTCTATTATGAGTTTTAGCATATGACATCTCAAGATAACCGGAGGCAAAAGGAGGAGACAGATTTTCACAGTTTGCTGTTAGTGCTTCCTCTGTCTATTAGAGAAAAACAGCTTCATTTTCAGCTACAAAGCAGATACTGCTTCTCTATAATATGTCATAACAGGCATTATCACGTATCTTAAATGCCTTCAAATTATCTGCCATCGATACAATAGTTGTTTTGGTCCTATCTTTTTAAATGAGCCAACTGTGAACTGGCTTAAGATACCACTCAAAGAAATTCAAATCCTAGCTATGATAGCTTTTTAATTATACTAAAATATTTAAAGAGATGTTTAGGAAGCATGCACTGAGTGCTAAATCATAGCATTTTTGATTGTAAAAGTACTATATAGAGAATACAAATCTTCACTATCATGCACTGTGCAGGAAACAGCAGTGTGCAGTAAACCAGAGCAAGGTAAGCAGCAGACTATTTCTCTTCAGCAACTAGTAAATACCTCACCAAGGTAAACTGTTTAGAAACAAACAGAAAATGATCACTTTATGGCTATCACTGATAACATCTAATATTTTAATCCAGCATGCTAATGCTATAGTCTTCCTTTGCTCTTTAATTATTAAAGACTAAGTTACTCCCACTTCAGAGAGACAAATCCCCTAAAGTCATTGATAGATACTAACTACTTGCTGTTCCAAGACCCTACTCACTAGAAGGAAAAACCTGAGAAGAAGCACATAAAAGTAAATATGTTTTTGGTGTTGTCTGGATACTTGGTCCAGACAAAATGTAAGAAACCCATTTTTCTGCACTACATACAGGGATGGATGCTGTTGGGCTGTGGTTAACAGCCACGTGGCTGCTGCCATGCCACTTGCACCACKGCTTGCATTTGCAGAAAATTTAGGTCCACTACTTCCTTGGGGGGAATCCCCTTAGAATATAACTTCGCCACGCTCTTCACCACTGAGATTCATCAGGGATATTGTCACCACCTGCCTCGARATTCATCATATAAACTGCTTCATATACATAAATTGATATAAATCATACCAATTGTTTCATCGTATAAAATGTTCTTGCAGCAGCACAGGCAACTCTGCAAGAAAACAAGTGTCTGAAGTGTGGTGGACACTGAGCTAAAGGGGAGTTGCTTTCTGCCATCCCTTTGGATATCTTGCAGTGGAAAACTGTTCTCATAAAAGCCAGAACATTTTATGATATGTTTAAATGACCACAATTGCAAAGTGCAACACTCAAAAGATGAGAAACAGTAGTATTTATGTCCCCAGGCAGTCTTAATTTGACCATATAATTAGTACAATATAATCTGTGGATATATTCCTCTCCAAGAGGAATGACGCTTCCTTAARCACTCAAAATCTACTACAGCTGTTGGCCAACAATATCCAATAAACTCCTTTTTCCTTCATTGGCTTTAGTCCTTGTGCACGACTCAAATCAGGTTCTGGAGGGACAAGCATTAGTTTTTCATAAACTGTTCTGCAGGCAGCACACASTGAACAGGCCTCATAAACACTAACAACTCGCTCCCCCAAAAGGGCTGTATGCTAAACACACATACTAAGATCTTAAGTGTGCACAGATCTGCATAAATTAGTGATTAAATACATAAATCACTATGCAATGCTAAAACACTGTTCAATACAGTGGCAGCTGTGAGTGTACTATAGTTACAGTGATCTTGGCCTTCAGTTATTTGAGTTAGTTCAGTCTTTGATTAGTAAAGTATGCATTAGCCACATATGATGTTAAAAGTGACTCTGCCCTTTTCTGCATCATGAAAATCCAGTTTTTGCTTAACAAAAAAAAAAATGGTTAGATGATCATAACAGCAGAACACTGAAGTCTTTAGCCTTAGTTGACATCAGTGAGATGTCAGTAAGAGATGAAGATTGTTAAAAAATATGACCAAAGTCCATAGGCTCTGTAAAGAAAAATCTGTACTACCTCATGTCACATTCTTCACCATTTCCCTCTCTCCAAGAGGTCAGGCATTTAAAAGATATTCCCAGGCCTTCATTCAGATAAAACACATGGTGGAGTTTTTAGTATATTTGAAGGAAAGAAAAAAAAAACAAGCTGAGAAACTGTCAAGATGGATGCAGATATGTATTTCAGATCAGCTTTTAGCTCACACAAAATTATTACTCAAAGAAATCATACTATTGCTGTATACAAGTACAATTGGTAAGGAATTATGTTAGCAGTAAAGTATTACAGCATTAATTCTTATATCAGGATAATGATTTTAAGACAATGCTAAGTTTTGTCCAACCAAAACCAAAACCAGTTTTATTTTATCTTTCCAAACTAAATTTGTGAATAATCTTAATATGGAAGGAGAAAAAAAAAAAAGAGGCAGATTTCATTAGTATTTTTTTACTTACAGTTTTGCCTTTTTTGGAGTTAAGAATCAAAGTTGTTAAGAGACTTTAGAGACAAATCAAGATTAAATTTTAAAAGCAGGAGAAAATCTAATTTCACAGATGTGCCAAATACCCTGGAACTTTAAGTGCTAGTTGAAAATTTGAGTTTTACTTCCTGTCTTTCTTCACTCCTTTGCACAACTGCTGTATTTTATTTAAATCATCCCAAAACTGAAATTACCCAAACTGGTAAGAACTGAAACTGAGCTCCCCTCTGGTATGTTCATATTGATCAGCTACTGATCAAAAACAGTGACTACACTCTCTCCAACAGCAGATATTACATAGATTAACTTTTCCTAGGGTGATGCCCCCTTTGTTGCAGCTTGGGCTCTTGCAGGGCATGAAAYGCGGTAGCTCCGATCTGCAGCCATCACACAGCTGCCAGCAACACGGCTTTGATTCAGTTAGTTTTGGACCAGCTTCCAGTCATTTAACACCAATGCAGCATATTTTATCACATATGTATATACTTGTATTAGTATCAGTAAAACAGTATATTGTATAGCATACACTCTGCAYACACACTTCCCCCATGTAAATATACAGTTGGGTAAAACAAAGCGCTTTTGATGCAAACGTTAAGAGATGAAACCTACCAAAGACTACTCTTATTTTGAACTTGGGTTGATATTACTATGTTCATATTGCTACTCACTTCCAGCACACTGTACCAGAGCCCAACCAAGGGCTGAATCAAACACTGCCAGGCATCCTGCCAGTCCATCCTGCAGTGCAGTGTCCACTTCAGGGATATCATTTGAGAAAAGAAAAGGAAAGAAATATAGTGGTGCTCTACTGTAAAAGCAAATTTGTAGTGACTAAGTATAAGCCTTCCTTTTTAGCCTGCACCTTCTTCAGAATTGCGAGCTTTTATGAAAACTGCATTTGCATTTCCCTAGCAACCACACAAATCTTCAGCTCATTTTTTTCTGGGCTCAAATAAGGCATCCTTACCCACTGGTTGGAAACCTTGCATAGCTTTACAATTTTTTTCTTAATTGAAGAACTATTAATACAAAGGACTAAGCTCAGTACAACCCTGCTCCCTTAAAACTGTGTGCAGCACTTGATTTACTCCTCGAGAAGGTTTTCTGTTTTAAATCAGAAGGATCACATAATCCTGTCTCCAGTGCCTTCAACTTGGCCAATAACTTAGACATGTCTGTGCACTGCGTGACTGACTAGAGTTACTAGAGGCTTAAGACTAAAATTAATGCTTTCTTAAACATTTTCAGTGAAATAGAAGAGCAGTAAAAATACAATGGACATTTGTATTTTCCCCCAGAACTAGGTCTGCAATACAGTCTATCAAGTGCAAAACATTCTTGTTCAACATGGGAAAACTCTGAAACGCTGCAAGTTTACAACAGCTACGTGGTTCCCTTCAAATGCTCCTAAAGCACATCCTTGGAAAACTTTTCTTTCTCTCTGGAGATTATACTGGCCACCAAAGATTCACTGGAAGGTCACTAAAAGGGGCATTCGCACATAGCTTTTACGGGAAGTCAGCATTTCTTTCCATGGGAAATGTACAGATTATCTTATTGGTTCMAAAACTTACAAACTCTTTGCTAAAACAAGTAATTAAGCATTCTTACAATATTTGTATTAAACCAATACACTGAACTAAACAAAATTCTTTGTATTTGTTATATTAGAAAATGTTGAGAGAATAATGCTCTCTCTCTGGGGGAAAAAAGCATGACTCTCGCCATCTTTACTCTACAAAATTGAATCTAAGCACTATATTTGTAAATTAGATCTCCTGATCTGACTCTGAATTTTATTCTGTAAGTACTGTATTAAGTACTTACCATAAAAAGTACAAACATACACTTTACATTTTATGCAACCCTACCTTATATGTGTATATGCGCATACATGTATACACATATCGCTTTTTCMACAGCAAATTAGGTAAAATGACAAATCAGGAAAGTACCTATAGTATTTTTACGTATACTAAACCTCAAAAGCCCACTTGAGCTTAAACCAAAAAGAAAAGAAATATATAATTCAACAGGTTGGAAGTCCTGAACATACTGCTCAAAATTTTGTGCTCATCTAAAACCTTTTCTGGTCTTTGCATTCAGAGTGCGTGTCACCCATCTGCCTTCCCTTTGCCCATCAACTTCATTTTCTACATATATATCTTCAAAGTTGAAATTCTTTCTTTTCTTTCCCTTCCTCACCTCAAGCTCATCTCATTTCAGGAGACTGGTTTTGTACTTCTAGTTACTCACAGAGTTATTAATTGATCCTTCACAGCACAGGACAGCTGCTTGCAGGAGGATGAACATGTTTCACTCTGTGGTAGTGAAAGTAGGTGGGCATCTGTAGCAGCAGTACAGCAAAACACTACGGCTGACAGCGATGTATTTGTGGTGAGATGGAAAGAAAAGAGCTCAACAGTGCAGTTAACAGGAAAATGCACATTATTCCTATTGGTTTCACAGACACTTTTTGAAATACACACGTGAACAGATTTTGTACTTCACTGGGAAACAGATAAAAATATGCATGCACAGATGAAAAAGGAAATTGAGTATCATAAAATAATTGGGATAACATCAGCATTTTTCTTCTTCAGAAACTTTACATTTATCCTTAAAAGACGGATTCACTTCCTGTGTTTTTCATGTGATTTCAAATCAGAAGAGAAATCCAAACTGTCGAATATATGTTTTTTCACTAGCAATTCAACATATACAGACTAAATATAGGCAACTTAAATTCACTCAAATATTAGCAGAGAAATATTATTATAGAGAAATTCATTTTATATGCAGTAAAGACTGCAGGTGAGGCTGAAACTTCTGGAGATCCATATTAAATGGTATATTGTTTATACAGTAACATGGCTGCAAAAGGTAATCGTTAGAAAGACTACACACAAAATAATGTCAGAAAAAGACAGGCTGTGTTGATGGAACATATTTATGAGGATTAAATTGCAGGCAGGTAATGCAAAGGAACCGAAGAAGACCGAAAGAACCAAAGATAGCCTGCAGTTTTAAACTTCACCTTCTGGATGCAATTACAGCACTGATGGATAGAGCCTTGGTTTCAGAGGCAGACACTCCGATCCACAATATGCATTTTTTAAGCGAAGCAGAAATAGATCAGACTGACAGTTCTTAACGCTAAGCCCTCTTTGAAGTCTTCTGTTTTCCAGAAATATTACACTGAGCTGCAGCTTTTTAAAGAGTTCAAGCTCACAGAGGAAAAAACTGCCAAAACTGAAGGAATACAAAGAGTACTTCCAAAGATGTCTCAACTTTCTCCAACCCTGATGGAACATGGAAATGTTTAGGAAATGGGCAAGCCTCTTGCCAATGTGACCATGCTGGATAAARATAGGAAAATATCTAGATATTTAAAATATAGTTCACCAAGTTGCAAATCCATGGCCAATTCAGTTCCCACACAATTCAGCTAAAATTCATCCAGCTCTCCACATCCAAGCACCTGAATGCACTGTATGGACTACATATAAGTAAGAGGCCAACTTGACTGCTAACTGATGCACAGTTTTATTCACTGTAATCCAGCTGAAGCAGGAAGAATTACAGCATCTGAAWTACATGCCACGATCTCTTCTGCACCTCTGTCATGTAAGCTACTTATCTTTTTACCATCCTGAAGTCCAAAGTACAAAAATACTTGCTTTCCAATTGACTCCAATCAGGAGTAATAGGAACATCACTACTATCATTTTATAGTAGGTATAATACTTACCACACTGAAATACAGCCKTGTACTAATCTAAATCATCAGAGGATCAAAAAATACCAGTTGTGCAACTTTACCGGAAACTAACTTTATTTCATATTTAACCTGCAGTAAGTTTAAATAAAATTACATACTATATCTAACAATATTTTTCATGTATATGTCTTTTAAATTAATTCCTTACTGATGAGTTACCCAAATAGGACTTAAATTATTAATACTCAAGAAATAATTCCTGCAATGTTAAGAATAAAGAATATCATCCTTGCAGCAGATGAAAATGCTCAGAAGTACTTCAAGACTTCTGAAAGAAAAACTGGCAGAATCTGTCAAACAAAGAGTGTTTGTACCAAGTACATAAATACACAWAGCACCTGCAAAAGTTCCATGTTCATGTGCAGTTCATGCACACATTTAATGAAGGAGGTACGAGGACTTTCCTGGTAACATCCTCCCACCCTGCCACCTCTAGACATGGTCCAAGCTCCAACCAGGTATCAGCAAGTCCCCAGGCATCGCAGCTGCGGGACCCATGGGGAGACAAGGGCAGGAAAAAGAGAGAAACTAAAAAAGGGAGTGGAAAGGATCCTCGTTAGTTTCTGGGAAGAGAGAAGAGAAGGAACCAAGGTGCAGGCCCACGTGGTAAGTCACTGTCACAGTCTCATGGCCTGGAGGATGCACAGGACTCTCCTGAACRCTGTCTGCCGCAGGCTCCTCGCCCTGTCTCCCTATCTTCCCCAAGCATATACAGATGGGCATCATTTGGACTCAGTCTCTACACTTCAGTGGTCATCTATGTATAGCCTAGATACAGAATAAAAGAAACAAACGGCAGAAGGAGTGAAAAAGGGGATTGATTTCTACACTGTCACCCTCCAAAAAGACAATGGAAAAGGGAAAGAAAATGGCACTCAGCCAGCAGATTGGAAAAAGCAGCAAGGACAAGTCTAGGAGGTATTGCCAAGGCTTTACTCAGGTTGCCCCCCAGGAAAAAATAATAATTAAAAAAAAAAAAAAAAACAGAGCTACACAGGAATTCAGCCTCTTTACTACCTGCTTTCAAGCACTGCCGAAGTATCTCACAAACCATGAATGTTCTAATTAYCTTCCAAATATAAAAGACAAGTTGTGACCAGCGAGTCGTTCCTGGTGATGATCCTCTACACCAAAGCCATGACAAAACATCCAAACTCTTCTTCCACATAAGAGAAAACAGTGCACATAAAACAAACATCCAACCTCATCCTAAAGGATATAACAAAATCTCCTTTATCAGGAGAAATTGAAGAAGGAAAGTTAATAAATAAACTGCCWTATTAAGWGCCTTTCTATGTCTAAGAGAACGCACTGAAATTATTTCTGCTGAGTCTTCAGTTCTATCAATTGTTTTCTCCTCCTCCTCCAAATGCAAAGATGCTAAACTGGCTTACATCTAGCAATAGAAAAAATAAACTTGTCAATGAAGCAACAGTAATATAAATCAGATAGGTGAATTAATGGAAACTATTACAAACATTTCACACTTTTGAAAAACTGTGCTGTAGTTGGTAATTCCACACTCAGAATAGCTTCATTCCCCAATCATTCACACARTTCTAAGTGATAAAACTTGTTAAAAACTCTACTAATGCTTGTTAAAATTCATAACAATCCCTTGATGAATGTAATGACTAATTAAAATAAGAGAAAAATTATTTCAAGCAAGCAAATGCCAAGTAGCAATTAATCTCTTTATTTCTATTAATGTATCTGTAAGAGCAAAGCAAATACAATCTGTCTTGGGATAGATCATCTTGACACACCATTTAGCAAGGAGCTACCTGTAGAGTTCTAGAGCAGTTGTTTCTACAACAATGGCAGAAGGCCACTGAAGATAAAAACTGCAAAATAAAATTCAAGGGAAAACAAACAATGGATTTTTTTAAACAAGACAACAATAATACTTGTGATAATCATTATTATTCTTAGCAGTTAAATATAGCCTTCTATTTATTAAGTCAAAATTAGGAAACTTTGCYTTAAAATAGAAAAGAAATAAAACAGAAAAGCTTCAGGGACAGATAAGAAAAATGATTTGACAAATTCTCATCATAGATTTAGCAACAGTCTTTTCTTTGGGGGTTTGCTGTCAGACAGCCATTCGGAGGTCTCAGATTTATGCCTCTAATCTTTCATCAGGGATAGTTATTTCATATATCTATGAATGCTGCAAGACAATATGACCACTAAAATAATAAAATATTATGCAATCAATTTACATCTACTTTCTGATTCTATAAAATCCTAAAAAATGTATCACATTATAAATATCTTCTGCCTTAGTGCCTGAATTGGAGCACAATAAAAAATCCCACACTACGTTTCAGTTTTCTCCTTAACATATTCACTACAGAGCTYGTACAAATAAAAGCTTTTAATAAAGAAATGCAGAACCATGCACCATTTAGTTATATCTTCACCCCAATTACAGAACTGACCTCAGTAAGTTCTAGTACTAACATWTGACATGCCATCTTCCTCTTTGCAAATCCCTGAAAGAATCTGCTTTATGGAAATAAAACTTTAATTTAAAAGGTCAAYTACTCTTCTGAAAAACTAAAAATTATTCTTGTTACTGTATCAGAGCTAAATCAGTATGTTAAATTACAACTACACTGTATGTTGTGAAAATGGATATTAAAGAAAGTTAATTTAAGGAGACCTATTTACAAATTCTAGACTAAAGTGATACATCCAGATTCAAAGGTTGAACTTCAGTTTTCCTAAACTGAACAAAATATTTACTCAAGACCTACCTGCCATCATGGTGGCCTAGCCTGATTTGCTAAAATACTCGGTTGCATTGATGAGTTTTGTGATTCAATCCCTCAATCTCTGACATGGATTGGAAATAAATTTGAAAGAAAAATTCAGATTTCAAATCAAGAAACTACATCCAAGATATATGCAACAATCTGTAAGGCTGCCTTTCCTTTGACTCKCTTTGCCCCATGTTAGCGCTTGCTACACTTACAATTCACGATCAATTAAAATTTCATGTTTTTCATTCCCTAACAAATATATACGATATTAGATACCTTCACAAATCAAACATGTTCAACACACTCTCTTTTAATTTGTCTATCTGCGGTTTTTCCTAGGGATCCCATTTCTAACAACATAAATTACAGCCGCACTGGTCACAAAGTACAACCTASCCATAAGACTGTGCCGCTTGCAAATCATGGTTTTAGCACATGCCCATTTAAACTACTGTGTTTGGTCAAGACATGCAGCCATAAAGAGCATCATGAAACAAACATATCGTGAAAGAGTTCAAAGGRGGAATGCAGCTCCTGCAAACAAAGCAGGACATTAGCTGTGGCAGCAGAAGGGCATGTTTTACAAGCTATGAAAGAGTTTTAGATTAAATAAATAAATATGTTTAAGATTAGTTCCTATCTGGATAGCAGGCAAGCAACTAAAATACATTTCTAGATAAGCAACAAGATAAAATTATGGAGGAAAAAGCAAGGTTAAAAGCAAATGTAAGGCATATAGCAGACTCTATGGGAAGCAACAGAGACAAGTTCAGGAGTGTGTGTCACGCTGCCTCACASAGTCACCTTGGGCACCACAATTTCAAATAGCCCCGTCTTCACCATATCACACAAGTGAAACTCTCTGAGACTTCTTTCTCACACCTTGCAAAAGGGCATCAACCTTCCTACCTAGTCATTGTGTCTATCCCCTGCCTTTCCCTTCCTGCTGTTCTCCAGGCTTTAAATTTGTAAATTTTGACTGACTCAGTCATCTCCACCTGCATGGAGAGTGCTCAGCTCCAGATCCCTTTCAATTCTCCAGCATGGCAGTGAGCAGAACCACTTCTTGAGCAGGGATATTTCTCAATGTTTTTCCTCAGACTGAGAGTCCTTAAATACAACAGATTCTCAGAAAGTGATTAAGACATGCAAAACTTTGCAGACCTTTTGGAGACACTGGTAAGTAATCAGACATCTATGACTGGTAATGCATATAAATCCCTGGATTTAAGCACTTACCAAGTCTGAGACTAGGATTGGAGTTTGCAAAGCAAGGGAGTCCATTCTGATCTTCATGACTCAATGGGAGGCTGTTTCTGCCATATCCAGCACACTTTGTCCCCCACGCAATAAACAGCTGGGTGACCCTTGCCTACAAATCTTCTCAGCCTGTTTACTGCTGAACTTCACTGAGTTGATCTCTGACCTCCAAAAAATACAGTTGCTTCTCTCTAAGGAGGGAAGCTCCTCAGTCCTCTCTAACCCATGGCAGACATGCCTAGCTGTTAGGAACTTTCAGCATCTTAAGACAACAGTTTTCTACAAAGTACCTGTTAACTGCTCCACAGAACTGGGGAAACATAACGGTAAGGAGCTAAAGAAAAAAAAAAAAAAAAAAGACATGATAAAAAATCCTCAAATATTACCCTAGTTACAGTATGCCGATTAAGTCAACCAAATGAAACACCAAATAGACACATCTGATATCTCACTGCTTTCCAGGCCTTCTGACTGCAAGACAAGTCCTTTGTATAGAAAGAAAAAGTAAGCTCGAGAGACGGGGAAGAAGTCATGAGACCACGGCTGGCAATGAGGAGATGCACCTTCCAACCACACTACCATGCCTGTTCCTGCTTTAAAAGTTGAACAGCAAGATTAACAGCATTATGACATACAGCTAACACTGAAGGCTCCTGGATGTGCAACAAGCAGCTGCTGAAGTCTACCAGCAAAACTGCTGTTTCATACCATCAACAGCAAAGCACAAGGTGGACAACTGATCACACTGGTCTACTGCCCACRGAGGTTAGGTGAGACTCCAGCTCTTGGACTTCAGCCTCGAAATTCACCCCCCTGCGTGGATGTGGACTTTAGCTTTATTCACTGCAGGCCAGAGGGCTGGCGCTTATTGTTCAGCTCTGTGGGAAAAGAAACCAGCAGCTGTGAAATATCTGCTGTCAAATGAGGCTTGAATAACTGCAGAAGGCAAAGACTTGAAAACAAACACTTGATTTTCGCTTGTTCTGCACAGAGGTCGCTGGGACAAAAGTCTCTAGGGTATGTGCAGCAATTTCATTTATTTCTGAAAAAAATATGTTGCAATCAGAAGGATATACTACAATTTTTTAGTGAGTACACATGAGGCAAACATGTAACTCACAGCTATGAAATAAATCTTAATTTTCAGGATTGACTCCTTGAAGTGTAATTATGGTCAGAGGAGATAAGAAAAGTCACATAGCTAATAATGTATTTATTCCTTCATTTAATTCATAGATTTGCCTAATTCAGAACAGATTTGTTTCAAAACACTGACTTCTCACTATTTACCACCATGAAATCAAAAATAAGTATTGCAATTAAAAAAAATCAAGTCAGGTTCTGACATCCCATCTATTTTGCTTAATAAACTTCCCAACTCAAGCCCAAGAAGACAGTATGTGTTAACAGAAGATTTTGGATTAATACGCAACAAATTCCAATTTTTCATCTATCATTRCTAACCTTGTATTTTTATGAGTACACTATCTGGATGCTACTGTATAAAATATAGTCTCTAATTTCATAAGAGACTGACAAAAAAAAAAGAAAAAAAAGAAACTACGCGATTTGGTATATGCTGGTAGGCTAGTTGTGAAGCAGTGCTTTACAAAAGCAATTCTGCTTCTGTGGGTGGCCAAGTGTTGCAGCAGATCTGCACTGCAAGCATGGCGAGTGCCACACAGATGATTCATGCAATTAATACTGGGATTTGCTTAGCAATTCCCTATGGTTTACAGATCTTTAATTGATGCTTTTCCTGAAAAAAAAATACATAAGGGATTAGATAGTCCTACATCCTAGATTACAATGGATTTAGAATCGATTTACAGGCCATTGAGCACACATAATTCCAGCTAAAAGCCAGAGAAGTTGTGGTTGATTGGCATTTGTGGCTGAAAGCTTCTAATAGCAGCACATAAGCCTGAAACCTAATCATAYGCATACATAGTCAATCTAAAAATTTCAATGCATCTGATTCTAAAGTTCCCTGTATAAAGCCTGAGGTTTTATAAATCATATCACTGTCAAATGTTCTTTGTTTTTCTCTCACAAACAAGATCCAAGCCCTGGAAACTGGGGTTGCTTCATAGCAACAATAGTGAAACTAAGTTCAGAAGTGTTATTCTAAAAGCGAAACAGTAAATCATTAACACCATARTTGTAAAAGAAGGTTGTTTTCTAATAATCTTTTTTTTTACTTAACTACTGTTCTAAAGTGTTCTTTATTAACACACAAAATTAAACACACAAACACACCTATTTAATTGTTCTTTGTACATGAACTCTAGTGTCACAAGTAAGTGCCATATTGTTCTTTTCACAGTGTATTATCCAGGACTTACTTTATACTAATGCAGGGGTATTAATACTTCTACCTTATGTATCTACTCATTAAAGTGGACTACTCTGCAATAATTTAAATAAAAATGACATATAAAGTCATCTTCCTAATGGCTCTTGATGATTTCAACAACTCCATCTTTAATCAGATCAGCATGCATACATGCCTTAGATTAAAAATGGAATCCTTCTGTCATCTCGATTGGAATATCCAGGCTCTGTAATGTCGAATATTGCTACTCATTCTGTTACTTCCTCTGTAGTTGGTCACAATTTAATAGACATAACTTATGGTAGCATTTTAAGGAGTTCAAGCAGCACACACAGCCACACAATATTGCAATAAATCACTGCTAAACAAGAGTATTTCAAAATAACATCATCATTCCTCTCCTCTTCAAGATAATTTACTTACCAAAAGCCTGCTGAAAGGCTGCTACTTGTTATTAATATGTCTTAATTTTGCTACAGGTGACAAGGCAATGATTAGGCCCTAGCAACTCAACAATAAAACAAACATACTCATTCTTTATCCTCTGATGTATTCTCTTTACAGAAACTGTCCTCCCATTGCGCACATTTTAGTCTTATCCCAATCTTCTTGATAAATACCAACTAACAGTAAGCAGTGGACAACAGCCACAGACATTCAGAAAGATAGATTTGTTGAGACATGCTTGTTTAATTAAGTGGTAAGTTGCTCTCCTGAGGACGGGAGCAAGGGACACTTGCARAAGATTAACTTGCTTCCTTCCACAGTCCACAGGAACAAAAAAAAAAAAAAAAAAGGTAAGTCCATAGCAAAAGACTGAGGGTAATGCAGGGCTGGCATCTCTTTCCAGACATACAGAATTACCTGCCCACCTAAAGTCAGTGCTAAAACACCTTAGGATAATCTTGTGGTTTAAAGTAACAATCATTTAACTGCTACATGGACAAGCTTGCAGAGCCTTTAACTAAAACACCATTAGTACAAAACAGCCTCTCTAAAACCCAATCTGCGGACAGCTGACTAACATTTTTTGCAACTTTTTTTAAAGGAACGTCTCGCCTCAGGAATAGCCCAATTTCCCCCTCTCTTATTGGGATATATGGCAGTAAAATCCCCAATCTGCACCTACTTCTCTTACAAGCACTGGATACTAGTCACAGAATTACAAATGCTTTTCTAATGCAAAGTGTAATGCAAGTTTTCTGATTTCAAGTATTGTTCAACCTATGTTGGTACTGATAGAAAATATCTACCATGCACCTACCAGCTTGTCAGGTTTTGAAGAGGGAGCATTTTTTTTCCATAGGCTCCATAATGCAGTAGTTTGAAAACCCAGCACTTCCATGATGTTTAAGAAGCAGAGTGAAGTGAGGGAAAAAAGCTTTTAGAAACTTAAGAAAATTCAAATAGCCCTTGAGATTATAGGCATTAGTGAACTATTGCAGGGGGGTAACAGGAGTAACAGAGGTCTGAATAGGGAAATGCACCTCCACGTTTGCAAGGACTCGCTCTTTCTTTCCCAAAGTTTCCTCTTGCAGCTCTGCTGCACCAGCCTCCCAGTGGTAAAATGCAAAAGGAAAGTGAGAAACAACTTCAAAGGAATTCTCTCTGTTCTTGTAAAGAAAAATAAAGTAGCAGCCTGGTTAAGGATATCTTTTAAATTTCCAGAACAGTTTCAGAAGAGCTTAGAATAAAGGTTTCTCTTTGCTGCACTCTTGACAAACAACCAACGGGGGACTGTCTCATATTTTGCAAGTATCTCATGCATTTTACCTCTGTTTTCACTCTGACATCACTGAAAGAAAACATTAAATTCTCCAAGTTCTATCAAATATGAAATATACCCAACTTATCCTCTTGGGAAACTGCAGATTTGTTTCAGAAGCCTAAAATACTAATCCAGATCTCTGAGTCACAGAAACCAACCCAGCAGCCTTTCTACAAGCAACTGTGCAGACTAACAGGAGTTAGAGCCAACGAATTCAATTCATACTCTGATGGATATGCCATTATTCAGCCTCTTTTTGTGTAAGCCATTTACATCAATAAAAACTCATTTACACTAGTATTAGAAAAGAATAGAAAGGAAAAGAGAAAACAAAAATAAAAAATTATTGTAGATATGATGTTTTGTAAGACATTGCCCTTACGTACACATAGATGAAAACAGTGAAGCACAGACTGTACAGACAGCAGCACTTCAACATTTTTCTTTATCACTTAAATAGCTGGTGTGTTCACTGTCCATTTCATGTATTTATTTTGAACACAAAGTGAATTATTTCATTGTTACTAGCTTCAGGCTCTTTTCATTTTCATCCTTAAAATCCATTTGTCAACACGCTGCTCTAAAGCCTCTCATTAATTTAGAGAAGGTTTGGGACAGGCAGGCTTTCATATGCTTCAAATGCCATTCAGCGAACATCACTAGGTCAGTACAAACACATATCAGATTAACACAGCCCATTAGGAATTTGAGATTGTAAGAATTGCCATAAACAGACCTATGATTCATTTAATTCAGTATCCTGACTTCCATTTGGACACATACGACACTTTAGAGGAAGATCACAAAACACGTGAGGATAAAGGAAACATTTTCATTGCCGTCAGCAATCAAAGCCACTTATGCCATGAACGATTAGTCATGAGTCATTTTTAAAATTACCCTTAATGTAACTGAAGATGTTAATCATCCCTAGAAATTACCTTTTTTTTCCCCAGGTTCTTGACCTCCAGCTCTCAAAGCCATGGGTGTCCACACTTCCACACACACCATGCKGAGAAGTCCCACTGCTTTTAAGCTAGATACTCAAGTGCCCTATTTCTGGAAACATCAAAGACGACAAAATCAAATATTACATCCCAGGTACTCTCTCTATATTCTTCATTCCAAGCTGAGCAGTACTGCCCATGCAGTAGATAGGGACAGTATTTTCTCCTCCTTTATGTTTCATAATGAAAAAGTCTCCATAAAGAGTCGTTATGCTCTAACTGATTTTTGGACTTTGTTCACTTTTTAGCTGACATTTATTCCTCAAGTTATGGTTAAGTCACTCCCTCCCACACTTGTCAAGGCAGAGAGGTATCTATTTATTTTATTATGTAATGGTTATGTTTTAGTATTTTCCATTCCATTTCCTAGCCACAATAACTTTTTTTCTTGTTTTAGTCCTAACAGTTTTTGCTGCCTATTCACAATCATTAGGTGGCTGAAAGATTTCACGATTTTGGCCCAGCTAGAAGCTACAGCGTATTTAAAACACAACAAACACACATTTTTTTTTCACTCCAATAGAAGTCTCTGCAGTATTTTTCATAACAAGCACTATACCTGACCAAAGGCTATGGGATCAATGGAAGTTCTGGGTTGCCATGCAAGCCGCAAACCAAGGAAAGTAAGCTCCAGACTGAATTACACCTTGTTTCATTGAAAATTTTTTGGCACATTTTAAGTATTTTTACGTTAAACAGGATTTTCCAAACACAAAGTTTTGCTGAAGCTGAGAGACTGAAACTTTGCAATGTCCTGATTAAGAGTTGAGGAAGGTGTTTCTCCTATTAGCTCAATTAGCTTAGTGAAACTGATGTGAACTCACTCAGAAAAAGAAATCCACACGGGTTTTACTCCCTGTAAGCTGTGTATCTGTGGCTAAGCTGCTTGAATGAGAACACGTATGCCCGCCCTTGACACACTGAACAATTTTAAACACTTTTCAGCCATGCTCTGCTCTTGTACTGATATGCCAGGATGGATCTGCTAAAGTGTCTGTAACACAATTACCTTTTTCTCAGTGTCAGTCAGTTCTTGCCATTCAATTTCTCATCTGTCCTATGTGAAAGCTGTTGACTTACTGGTTATGACTATTAGCTTATTGCTCAGCCAGATCTTTTCCTTGAGGCAGACTCATTATACACAGTTACACTTAAGACATTACATTTCATGTGTTACAATGCAGTTAGCTTAAAGCCTGCAGTTTAGTCCACTACATATGAAGAAGTGATAAGTTCTGAGAGAAAACTGTTAGAAACGGTTATTTGCCTTGGCTTGTGTATACTCTAAATTAACAGTTTATATAAACTTTCTGTGGCCACTTTAAAAGAAACACTTTCCTAATTCTGAATGAACTTCTCTGTATGACATCTTGACACTCCTGTGGAGAGCAGAATTCTAGCTTTTTAAGAGTTTATTAATAAAAAAAAAGGAGGAGTGAAATTATGTGCAGGATTTTTGCACAATATAAAGCAAAACTGTCAAAAACTCGTTGCATAGAAAACGTGGCTAGTTAGTCACATACTTAACATTATTGCCATGTAATATAAAACAAATTACGATATWGACGCACCTCCCACTAGGTGGAAATTAAATCCAGGATGATCAGCGTTCCTAGGAAAAACAGTGTCTAGTCAGTTTACAATCATTGATTCCAACTGCAGGCAGGCAAAATATGTTATTCCCAGTTTCCCACAGGTACTTAAAATGACCAAATTCAGACTTGCTTGAAACAAATGGGAATTTCACAGAATCACAGAATGGCTGAGGTTGGAAGGGACCTCTAGAGATCATCTAGACCAACCTCCCTGTTCCAGCAGGGACACCCAGAGCACGGGGCACAGGGCRGCATCCAAAATTGGAAGGTCTCCMGAGAAGGAGACTCCGCAGCCTCCCTGGGCATCACTGTCAAAGATTTGTCCTTAAGTTCCTGTGGAGTTTTTGGTGCTTCAGTTCCTGGCCATTTCCTCTAGTCATATTTGATCAAAATATTTTTATTTCCAATGTCAGCATGGTATTTGGAGGGAGAGGGAGACGGAGAGGGAGAGGGAGAGGGAGAGGATTGCTAACTTATCACATATATTCTGATGTTTAAGGGTCACAGACTTCCAAACACTGAAGCAGACGGAAAGCCTGGCAACAGTTCACAGTTAGAGAAAGGCAGCTTAATTTCAAAGTTATTGCAGATCCTCATGCCAGAGCACTCCAGGAGCACTGACAGAAGAACTGCCAGGCCCTGATGGAGATGACCTCCACACTGCAGGCAGATTTCCGTGATCAGCTCATCCATCTTCTCACCAGGCTGCAGCAATTTGGGCACTACTCCCATCACCCTACAAACAAGTAGGCGCCAAGGCACCGTCTTCAAGGTCCCAATTAACAAATGCAAACGAATCACTAACTCTCCGTGGACCACAGGACTTCAGCCTTTGCTGAAACAGAGTGGAAACAAAACCAACTGCTAAAGGGACTAATCTCTCTGTACTGTATTATACTATCACCCCTTTGTGCTCTCTCAAAWTATGGAAGAACATGTCCTGTCAGCTCCACAAAACAGCCTTACTGTGCTTTGGAAGGATATTGCTTGGGTGAAGGTCAGTGCCTTTAGACTCAGTGTAATCAAGCCAACAGTATTGATTTCAAGCCCGTAATGAACACTTCAGACCAGAGAGGATATTACAGTTGTAACAGTACTTGAAAAAAAGTAGCTTCTTCACATGATTTTCGGCACAACATCCAACCGTAAAATTTTACAAGCATCTTAATTTGCTGTATGTAGATGTAAAAATATAATATACATACACATTTAAATATTCTCTAATATCAAATGTATATGTATATGGGTAGGTTTCCAATGCTTTGCCTTTCTTCTTTCWYGGCATTGGTTTCAGTTGTATTTTTAACWGSATTTCATATAGCTTTTGTTTTCGGTTTGTGATCCAGTGATGCTTGTCACCAAGTTCCTGACAGCTATCCTCCCCACAAAGATATTTATCAATCATTTGCTTTTTTTTTTTTTTTTAACTTTCTTTTTAAAACACATAGATATGAGGTACATCCTAATGAAAGCTACAGAAAGTATACCATTCTACTCACTGAAATAATTTCTGTGAAATAAAAACAAAGCCAGCCTTATTCCAGAA
This sequence comes from Nothoprocta perdicaria, assembly GCF_003342845.1. Taxonomy (NCBI): domain Eukaryota; kingdom Metazoa; phylum Chordata; class Aves; order Tinamiformes; family Tinamidae; genus Nothoprocta; species Nothoprocta perdicaria. Next base: position 3,237,548 of record NW_020455699.1, on the reverse strand, counting down.
CTGATTTCTAAATCCAGTATTAGCTTTACCAGACAAAGGACATATAAATCAGAGTAACAATGATTAGACAGATATAAGAATTATCCTGCAGTTGTGTAAAACACATATGCCATGGAAATAAGTCATCTTTAGGAGTGACTCAGTTTCAAAGGAAGATTCTATTGAAAAAAAAAAAAAAAAAGAGAGAGAGAGTCATATGGGGGTAATTGTGCATGACAGATTGCACATAAAATTACTCAGGTGGTGGACAGAAATCTTCCTAACTGGCAATACTGCAAATTTGGACTAGGCTTCAAGCCAAGAGGGATTTTTTCTTTCTCATTCATTACCACAAATACTAAAATCTGCAAGCCCAGTTATCAATTTAGCAACTTTTATAAATAAACTGAAATCTAATGGGTCAAAAATGTATTTCCCAGAAAAGCCAAGGCCATTAAACAACAACATGCTTARGGAATGAAATCTCTCTAACTTTTTCTCAAGAGTTCTCCACTAGTTTTTCAGGACTTTCCCCAATCCCTGTTTCAAAGARAGATAACTTGTGTATTGCAGAGAACATCAGTGTTAGTGGGCCCCATTCCCAACAGCTATGCCRACATTTGCTCTTCCCAGTATTACTGGATGCATTTTGACCACACACACACTACAATCTATGACACTGCACAGATCAAGTGCAAAAAAAATTCTTTTTAAAAAAAGATTGAACTCCAGAGATATTTTCATTATTTTGTTTCTTCCAAAACATTAACTCCTAAMTTTTTATGTCGATAAATCCTTTATGCACAGGAACTTAAGGAAAAATTTCTTAACAGTGAGGGTGACAGAGCCCTGGCACAGGCTGCCCARRGAGGTTGTGGAGTCTCCTCCTCTGGAGCACAGGAAGTTCCGTCTCCAGGTGAGGARGAACTTCTTCACTGTGAGGGTGACAGAGCAGTGGAACAGGCTRCCCAGGYGGGTTGTGGAGTCTCCTTCTCTGGAGGTCTTCAAAACCYGYCTGGATGCCRCCCTGTGCCACATGCTGTAGGTGTGCTGCTTGAGCAGGAAGGTTGGACTAGATGATCTCTAGAGGTCCCTTCCAACCTTAAATATTCTGTGATTCTGTGAGATCTTCCAAACCCGCCTGGATGCCACCCTGGATGCCTAGATGCTCTGGGTGTCCCTGTGTGTGCAAGTGGGTTGGACTAGATGATCTCTAAAGGTCYTTTCCAACCTTAATATTTCTATGATCSTATGATTAAGGTAATGTATCACCCAACTATTCACCAAGTTACCTAACTATTCATTCAACTCACCCTATCTTTTGACATCACTAGTGATTTTAGTTATGTCAAACTAAAGATTTTACTGCTCTTTAGTAGATGACATGGCTGCCTCATTTTTTCTTGTCAACAGACCAAGTTTGCCTAGGATTTAAATTYAGTTCATTTCTTGTTTACTCTTGCAAACTATACCATATCGTATGTCCTCCAATCCCTTCCCGACATACATCCAGGGAGAAAGCAGGCGCACGTCAGGGCTTCAAGTATTTACTTATTAATGCCTTCCATCTATACCCTGTTACCTCTGCCCCTACTTCAGATCTTTAGCTTCTCTCTCTTTATGCCATACGCCAAAAGTTTTGAGTCTTTAAAAAGATGGGTGTAGCTTGGTGACCACACCAGCACATAGTTCCTCCAAATTTTAGCTGCTTATGGTAAATTTATTTTCATTTCATTTTCAAGTGATTTTATTATTAGTTTGTCAAAAATACACCTTGTTCCCTTTTTAAAATCATGCAGCCATAACCATGTTTAGCTATATAACCACGGCAAGTATGAAGCAGTATATTCCTCATAAATGATGTGGTTAACAAGGCACAGCATACTCATTGACACGTCTTCATAAAAGCTGTAATTATAACCTGAACAGCATGCATTTACAACACGGTAACAGACTACTGCATAGCTCACAGTGACACTTTCTAACAGCCTACTAGCATCATTTACAACTTAGGAAGAGCTGTACATTAAGAGGGACCCTCTATTTCTGCCAGATTTTATTCAGAACTCTGATACTTCTCTCACTATCATACATAAGCCTCCAGCACAGAATTTTAGATAAATGACTTGACAATACATTAAATTTAAAAGGGATCCACATACAAATGACAATTTTTGGTGTGAACCACTAAGTCTTTATAGTAACAAAACATTCATTTTAATTAAACCTAACAGGTAAAACACATAATGCTGGGGACAAAACCAGGTTTGAATACAGCTCGTCTTTGAATCACAGTTTTTATTCATGCAGTGTCTCTTGTATCATTAACAGCCACTCTGCAAAATCATAAGTCATTTGATGAGATGCAGATAAAGGCTTAGAGGTCTGCAGTGCAATTCTGTCTTAATGACAGTCAGTTTGCCTTTGCTGAGGAGCTCTGAATACATTCAGCTTGCCCTAATAAATGGAAGAATTTTAGGTCAAATAAAGACTAGAAATAGGTAGCAAAGCACATGCCAAGTGTTATAAGCTAATAAATTTAAGACAAAATCCTCCTAAAGTGACTTCGTATTTTAAATCAGTCATGTACTATCAGCAGCATTTCAGAAAGAATGGCTGCTTTCTTGGCATATACAATAAGAAGACCCTCTTATATACAAGATATACAAGACCACACCCATGCAGACAACTAAAAAAAAAAATATGCCCCTGTGAATTACAGATATGTCTTTGGTCAACCTTATATTTCTGAGGGGAGGAAATTTTGATGGATTAATAGATTTGTAATGTTTTTGGCAGCATATCACAAAAACACGTCTCACAGCAGAAGCCAGTATCAAGGCTACAGCCAGATACCATCTGTCCATAAGGAGAGGTGATCAGCAAAGTGCAGCCACATGAGACCCAATTCTGGTTGCATTTGCTGAAGTAACATAGAYGTTTTGCTGTACTCAGATGAATAGGAATAAAAAGAGATTATTCACACAGATCTGAAAGAAGTTATAGCAGAAAGTCAGTTCATGGAAATTCATATTGTGGGGAAAATAACTGGGGAGAGTAGAGAGGAGGAGGAAGTGGAAAGAGGAAGCAGGATCCCACAAAAATGGAACAGGCAGGAATAAAGTTGTTATCTCAAGGTTTTCCAGAAATTGAGCAAGCTAGCAGGTTAAAACAGAGACACAACAGAATAGAGAATGTTGTGCCACCTTGAAGAGTATGAGCACAGGATGCTATCAGGAAAATATCAAAAGATGACAAATTGGAAAAATACGCAAACTATACTAACATTTGTGATGTTTCAGTAAAAGCCCACTTGTCATGGTGTGCACAGTACATGAAGTTTTCAAAAAACTTTTTCTAAAATTTTGATACCCTCTCTACATATTCTTCATTGCTCAGCATGAGTTTCAGTGAAAAGTTTTAGTTGGTTTATTTCATTAAATCCATGAGCTATCTGATACAGGATATTTCATCAGCAGATTTCTCATGAAAATTCAAAAAAAAAAAGTCCATCTCGATTGTGAAGTCTTCCAAATCCATACTTCTTTCTTTGAAGAACACTGGTTCGCTATTTAAATTGATGTGAACAGATTTAATGAAAAGTGGCAGATGGAGGACTACTTCAACACAACCTTTTGGTATTGGTGCTTAGAAAACGGTCTTCAGTCTGAACGAAAACATACTGTGTCAATAAAGACCAYAGATAAGGGCAAGCCAGGTGAGAACCTCCTTTGTAAGCTGCTTCCCCATAAAATTCAATGACCTAAAACTATCAGCTGACTATCTGCTCCAAGCGCATAATATTGAGCATTACACAACAGGAGATACTGACTTGAAATTAAGCTAGTACCTTAACTTTTGTGCCAGAGGCATGTTTAAGTATTTGGCAGATATTAAGGTCAGAGGGTGACTTTAAGCCTTCTCAAAAGAGTAACAGAAGTTTCTAAATCTATTATATGCTCCCATTGATGCAAATATGGATTTTCTTTCCTTCAACACTACAGAATCAAGCAAAGGAAAGAGCAGAGCATGTAACTAAATATATGGTTGAGTATGTAGAGCAGTTTAGCAAAAGGCTATTTCCGACAAGTGTGATTTGCCAAGGTCTGAAGTGCTCTTGCAGAGGCTGCTAGGTATGCTTAACAGAGAACATGTGAGCAATTCTTTCACATCTGTTATTCATCTAAATGAATATACATATCTCCTCATTTTACTACCTGTTAATTCAAATATATATAGATAAATATCTACTGATGTGTGTCCGTTAGCTGTGTCTAACTACACTGCTACTGTTTCCTAGCCAATTTTTCCCAGGCTAATTCTGGCAAATCTTCAGTCATTATTTTCACTTTGCTTAATACCTCTGTATGGTCCTGAGAAACAGGTATGCAAGACTAGTCTGATTTTTTCTTTGTCACTGAACAGAATGTTCATCTTTCCTCAGCTTCTGAAATCTTCTAGCAGAAGTTTTTCATCCTATTCTAATCCTCTGCATTCTATGAAACTTCTGGCACTGAGTTAGCAAAGCAGCTGTATTTCACAGAATTAAGGGCACTTTAATTGCCAGGAGAATCACTGAAATGTTTTCGACCAAAGCTGAATGCAGTTCATATGTTCAGACAATAGGCAGGTTGTGCCTGCAGTTATCAGAGGAAATGCAGATTGGGCTTTGTTTATGATAGGAATCTGCAGTTGGACCAATGCAGACTGACAGCAAAACAGATAATCAGAGACAGGAGACGGGATAGTTCAGAGAAACACACAAAAAAACGAAGCATCTGCATATTATCTTCTGTCTGAAAGTGGAGGAAGAAAGAGAATAATATCTGTACTGTTCATTATACTCTAGAAAAGATTAAAATTGGACAGTATTTTTCAATGACAGTGCTGAAAAAAAAAAGAAAAAAAGATACAGCAAGCACAACCACAGTCAACCAGGCCAATCTACTACTGACTGCCGTGCAGATGTAGCATGGGAACCTCAGTGAAGACTTCTGCCTTCAGTGCACATCTACTCCAGCTGGCAAGGGGAGACACTTACTCTCTCTCTCTCTCTCTCTCTATATATATATACATATATATATATACACACACACACACATACATGTATGTATGTATATACACACACACACGTGTATATATATATAACCACTAGCTGTTGGACATGGAATCATTCAATCATGCATGGATCACATCTGCTATTCCACCTTCTGCCAATTCATAAGAATAAGCAAAACTAAAATTAAAAACTAAAAAAAAAGGGATTGATACTTGTAAGTAATCCAAACTGAAGACCACTGGTCAATATAAAAAACACAGAAGCTAGATCTCAACAACCTCATCACTCCTTCGCACTGCCCTGGGTTATGTGAATGCGCCACAACATCTAGAGTTACCCTGGAGGCAAGAAATAGGGCAAGACAAGCACATCATTACTCACAACCTGAGTATGCACTTAATTAAAAATACATTAATTTGGATTGTTTTGAACCTGCCATTGTGGTYAATTAAACAGCAAGATTTTCTAAAAGAAGTACTAGAAATGTGAGAGTCATGCCTTTTGCACATGTGCTTATGGTAATCACATGCCCAGATTTCTTCTCATAATCATCTCACAACTACCTCCAAATGCAGGTGAGCAGTATTAATTATTTGTATCAGCTGTYATATCATTAAGTTTGACACTTACTAGAAAGAGAACAGGGGATTTGACAGTAAGGAGAAGAATGAAAGTGAGCATAAGTTGAGTTATAAAATAACGTTTTCACCGTTTTGAAAGATTGTCTTTCCTCCTTTGGAAGTCTATCACTTAATAGAAAAYTCTCACAAATCTATAAGCATTCCCAGCCCCGATTACCGCAAGAAATGCTGAAACAGTATCTTTGCTGTTAGTGCATATTTGCAGAATTCCAAATTTTAGACGCAGAAGAAAAAGAAAATAAGACTTGTCTTAAGAAGAAGAGGCTCAAACTCCACATAATTCTTCAACACATTGATAGCAAGTAAAAACACAAATCTACGGTACGATTAAACATATTGATACACCTGAGATAGATTTTAATAATATTAATAATATTATTTTAATATTATAATATAGATTATAAAAGGACTGTAATTATGCCGCTATGTATGATTCAGACACCAGTCAGCTCTGCAGACCTCTGTAGTCCAAGCATTAACTGACAAGTTCAGTTAAACAGTTCAATCTCAGTCCTTGAAAATAAACTGAGTAGACCTCTTTTCATGACAATTATATTTCAAGATCTATCAAGATTTACCAGGATATTTTTTCTTCCTCTCTTTAAAAAAAAAGGCATATGAACACACTTTTCCATAGATCTTTAATATTTCAGTCTTACCAACTCAAAAAGAATTTGTCATGAATATTCATCTTCCTTATACATACATCTTCTAAATTATGTTTTTAAATGAGRAATTCAGAAGAGCAGAGGGTGAGAAGAAACTGTGCAAAAGAAAGAATTCTGTAGCACTCACCTCCAAAAAAACATACTCAAACAGMAGAGCCACACAAACTGTTCTACAGTAGCAGATAACATCTTTCAAAGCTATTATAACAGAATTTGTCTTGCCAAAAATATATGTGAGTCAGACTATACTATCAAAAAAAACTCCACAAAAATTCATCAGTGTAATGCACTGTTATTGTCTTCATTCTCTGAAATAACAAGGTGACACCAAAGGAAACCAAAGGAGACTCTAAAGGAGAAAAAAAAAAAAAAAAAAAGCCCAAAAATATTTTTTTATATTTATTTTTCTTTTTATATATTTTTTTATAAATTTTTTTTCTTTTTTTTTTTTTTTTTTATTGGTGGTTTTTTTTTTTTTTTTTTTTTTTTTTTGGCTACATACTTCAAAGAAATTCCTTAACATAACTCAGTCAGAGCAGCGTTATGACTGTCTTGGCTTCAGTGAGATTAAATGACTTAGACCTAGGATGAAATTTAAAGCAATATTTAGCCATTAAAAGATGTAGATGTATAGATGACATTAGGCATACCTTAAGATACCTACTCATTTTTTTTGTAACAGAAACACCGAGAAATCTTAACACAAACATTCCACTATGTTAAAAAGTACCATGTATATGAAGTGAGAAAAAAGATGGCTAAATACTTCGTGATAAAAAACAGACATTCTAATTTTCTGCTAAATATTTTGACTTAATGTTATTTTATCTTGAAGTTTCACAAGCTGTTTTCCTGCTTCCTTCATATCTAAAACAACAGGAAAACTGAGCTAACTACTAAACAATTATCTCAGGTTTTGAATATTCTTCACTGTAAACCAGCCCAAATATCAAGTGCTCCAACAATATTCTTCCTATTGCAAAAGCTGTGAATTGTTTCTCTAAAACTGCACAAACTGTCTTTATCACCATTTCATCAGGAGGCAGCAGATACTGGGCATGGAGAAAAAGATAAACATACAGTAATTTTTTTTTGCAAATTCTTCATTTCTTTTTCTTACACAAACGTTCATTTGAACACCCACAGTAATGACAAACCCCAAATAATGACAAATAACCAAAAAGTAGGCTGTGCATGAAGTACTGCCAATTATACCAAACAGCAAAGAATCTAGACTTATCCTGATGCTTACTCTTGATTTTTGTTAAGTATAATAACGTTAAGTAAAGTCATCAACATACCACTTTTTGGTTTTGGCCTGAACTAGAAGTCAATAGCCATATGGAAAGACGTATCTGGAAATCAAAGTAGTTTGTATTTCTGCAAGAAGCCCTTTTTTAAATTATTAATTGTAGCAGAAGCAATCATTTAAAAGGTTATAAGGTGCATTAAGGACAACTTCTATAAAGTGATGTGGAACATGACAAAAAACGAATACATAAAGTAATAAAATATACATATTACTGCCTTATGAGAAATTGCAAAGAATGAGGATTAAAGGATCCTTCTGAGGATTTTCAAGGATGGCTACCTCTTACCAGCTTCGCTAGCAAAACAATTAGAAGAGAGCAATCCTTAAACATGCACGCTGAGATGCAGTGATAAATATACACCTTAACATTGTTGAAAATAAATCACAGCATTAAAATGAATCTGACTCCACAGGACAGTTGAAAATATTTATACACGTTTAATCTGTGTATTATGTTGAAGATGATACAAATGAGTATAACCACACTTGCAACTTGGAAGTTGCTCAAGCCTTTTCTCTCCTAGSCTGTGCTAGTCACGTGCTAGCCTGTGACTTTTCAAAATCTTTTGTTACATGCAGTTCAGGGTCTTTATGGATTAACTTCCTCTCTGACAGATACTTCAAACTGATGACTGAAATAAATAATTCATYAGTACAGAAGATGACACCTAATTGGTTAAGAACGTACACCTAAACTATGGTCCACTAACACTGCACCAGATGCCACGTTGTCAGCCTGGTAGAAAGAACATCCTACACTCCTCCTAAGGAGAGTGCGATTAATCACAGTTTTCTCCTCTGAGGTTGCATAGTTATAAGTGCTGCTAGGAACACAGCTAAAAAAGCAAGAAAAAAAATCCTAACCTTGTCAAATACCTTTAAGATTAGCTTGCACACAAAGTAATAGAAGAACGTATTTTTATGTTTCTGAGTTCTTCTGAATAATGTTTTCTTACAAGCTCACTCAAAAGCTTTTTTTTCCCTTTCCTTTTGTAATGTAGCTCCAGCCTGCACGTGAACTCAGAAGTAGAAATAAAGTAAATTTTTAGATGTTTGAAAATGATGATTTTTGAAGTGATAGTTCCAGCCATTTGAGAATACTCTCCTGCCACAATCAATCTGAAGCACAACTATTGAGTTGTACATTTGCACTGGTAGATGAACATAGAAATAAATGATGGAGATTTAACTCAAGTACCTTTGAGATGCAGAGACCTGCAATACTCTAGGTTTACAGTTCCAGCAAAGACTATACAGTACACACTTGTAAAAAGCTTGAGCTTGAAATAGCTTGGCTAATCAAGACCAAACTTTAATTTTTATTTTTGTCTTTATTTTTATTTTTTAAATAAAAGGCTTCTGTATATMTCTCTCTCGGAAAGGTTTGTGATTTCATATGAAACATATAGATGTAAAAATAAGCTAAGATAAAATGTCTTATATTAGAAGTTCTGCCCATCTTTTCTGGCCATGGTTCACTAAACAGACATTTTCTTCTTTCTACAGGAATCTCTAGAGAAGAGATTCCTAGAGGAATGTAGAGATCTTTCTAGAGGAATCTAGAGAATTCCTGTGGTGGAATTCTTTTTAATTGACTTATATAGGAAGAGAGGCAGCCTGTAATAAGCGAGAAAAGTCCCTTAAATTTTTACTGTCCCTTTACTTTTTTCAGTAGGGTTTTTAATCTTCTGTTCTAACACAGTCTACATAAAGGTTATTGGAGATGGTAATGTCTGCATTTCTATTATGTATATCTATATAACACAGCAGAGAAAACAGCATAGGCCAGAATATCTCACAGTAACTGAACTGCTCTTAAACAACAAGGGATTTCTAATACTCAAAAATGGCTTCTAAATGGCCTTTTAGGCCATTTTTTGTGTGTATTCTGGTGGTTGGAAGTGATCATACTTACAGGGCAGCTCACACAAGCATCCTCCAAACAGGCAATTTAAGAGATGTTAAACATATTGATTTTTGGCTTTGGTAGAATTTTTAAAATCACTTGAACTCTTAATTTTTTTTTTAAGTGAAATAGCTGAAAAGAATTGGCCACTTAAGAGAAGGTAATTTATATCCCAATGTGATATATCTATACACTTCCATTATGTCATGAAGAACCGCTGTTTCTGCAAAAGGCAAGAAGGGGAATAAAAGTCTGTAACACGCTCCAGAGTTTCCTGTGTGACCACATTGCTCAGCGTAAATCATCCAATAACCTGCAAAACTTTGCCACTTTATTTGTAAATAAATTGAATCCCCTACCTGTAATTAAGAAAGGAACAGCTGGGGCTTACAACATCCAACCAAGGACTATATTGATGTCTCTTATATCTAAACAGCGTCAGAAAATTAAATGGCGGGGAGAATCAATTTTTTTTTCCTTTAAAAATACATAATAAACCTAACTCAATGTGTGTGATCCTTAAGAAATCTGAAGCACAAGCTTTTGCGATAATTGTGATAATCTCACTCCAACTAATTAATATTTTCCAATAACATACTGAATATGCACAGCTTGTTTGCAGTGAAATTGAAATTGCTGTTTTATTTGAAGTCTTTCTTAGTCTTTGCTTCTTTTTTTTTAATATGCATAAATAAATTTAACATAGAGAAATTTCCGTAAAACAATCTGACTCATCTACAAGCTCAGCTTTCTTGCTCACTCACCCCTCAAAAGCCTTGCAAATTCATAAGCATATTTAAGTGTCTGAAATCAAGCTGTAACAGACTTCAAATTACACAATATATCACTCCTATAAATTATGCCTACAGAATCATTTTCTTGTTTTAGAAGAAAGATCTTTGAAGTAAGAAGAATGAACATTGTAGCTTCTACTTCTACAAGATCTACTTCTAGGCAAGTGTTTTTTTTTTCATGTACTACAAAACCAGTTRTGTGTGGAGATTTTGTTCCTATAATAAGAAAATACTCTTTTACCAAACTCTCCATTTTCATTTGTTTACATCATGAACAAGATGCAAATAGAAGTACTCAAGTGCCTTCCTTGAATACTTCACTGACGGGGACCATATGAGTATTTCTCTGCATGCTAAGCTGCGAATAACTAAAGTACCTGTCTGTGGTATAAATATCCTCCCCATGATGTCAGACAACACAATAGTAAGTTAAAAATCAAGTACTTATATATTTGGATTGGATATATGGATTACATCAACAGGAATGTAAAGGATGGAAAGATGGGGAACACATATCAGTTTTAAAAATGGACTATAATTTTATGTACTCATTTAATTTTATTAAATTAAATTAGGGATTTATAGGGCTTTCATAAGTGCTTTTATGATAGCACTTAATAAAAGTTTCACATTAAAAATTTGGGAAAATGTTTCAGGTTCAGACTTATTCTTCCTATCCTTCCATAAATTGTGAGCTTTAACCCAGTCCTATCTTCTGGTCCACTTTCTTTAGCTGTCTTCAACTCTGGGGCAAAGAGAAGAAATAAATAAAAAAGAAAGAGAAGAAATAAAAAAAAAAAAAGTGCCCAAAGCCTCAACAGCAAAACACCACACCAGGCAACAGCTAGTGGCCTAATTTGTGATCATCAATACTACAGGACCACAAGCTTTAACTGCAAAGATTATATAAGTATCACAACTGTGCAATCAAGGTGGTTTTTTTTTCCTCTTAGTACAGGGATTACATATTTGAAAAAAAAAAAAAAAACTAAAAAAAAAAACCTACAATAAATAAAAATACTTGTTCATCTTCTTAGAGACACAATACTGCAAACATTTCACACTACCATTATAACACATATTCCAGAGACTTATTTTACAACTACCATAAATTTTTAATTAATAGAAACTAAGCAAAATCTGAGACACAACTACTAAGTAAGTTGTCTCAGTGGAATATATGAGCCTTTGAAAGGTACAAAAAGGTCACAATCCTGCTTTATGTCTGAACTGGCTTTATAAATATTAAAATGGCTTATCCATACAGTCAATCAAAGAGTGCCATTTAAAACTAATTTAAAGCAAGTTGTTTCTCATATTGGTTTTGCAAAACTCCCCTTGGATTCAAACCAGTATGTTACTGGTTTATATCTTTCCAAGTTTCTCAAACTTAATTTGCATGTGTTTCTTGACTATACTCAGACACATGACAGCAAAAAATCTATTTTTCTAGAATTACTGTGAAACACTACTGCCATAACAATTATTTTCACAAAGAGTTAGCAACCATGGAAAAAAAAAAAAAAAAGAAAAACGCTTGATTTCTTCTATTCAGATAAATTCCTATTTTATTCAATAGTTGTTTTTCTGCAAGTAAAGGGAACATGTCTACTATTATGCAGCTGCATCTATACCATGATGTGGGAATGTGGAGTCATGTGAAGCTGCAAAAGACAAGACTGGTATTATGACACTTCATCTGAGTAATGTGCAACTTTGACAGCTCTTCCTAGTATCAGACTACATTCTAGATTATTGTCAGCAAGGATCAGCATCTTCRTATTTTTTTCATACACCTTAAATTAGCTCTTTTACCTGTATGCTGCTGTCTGGCTGACATATTTCACCCAATTCTCAAGCTGCAGATTGGCAGAACAGGAATCTGTCTGCTTTCTTTGCACATGGCTATTTAAATGGGTAGGCCCACCACAAAACACCTCACAGCACTCTTACTGCAAGCCATTAGCACTACTGAAACATAGTATTTCCATTCAAACAAGACATATAAACCAAGATTCATCCAAATTTGTCCTCGATGCGTTGGCTTTGCCCCCATGCACATTACTTACAAACATGGAGCAAGCCTGGCTACCCCCGCTGCCAAGAGTACTCATCACATAGGGTGAATTTCCTCCATACAGYTGCATCATTCCTGTGGTGCAAGCAGATCACCATTCGTTTTAAACATTTTGCCTCTTCAGACCACATGGCCACACAGAAGATCTTACAATATTCTGCAAATCAGGGCCCCAATGCTGTAGTGGTTAAACCAGATCAGCTGCCTCCTACACAGGGACCTAAATACCCATGCTGAGCCCTTTGGCTAAGTAAATCCACCTCACTTTGAACAGGTGTTAGAGACTTAATATTGACATTACAAGAAGAGTAACAAAATCAGATATTTATTTGTGGTTTTAAAAGAAGTTGGCTTTCTGGAAATGCAGAGAAATCACATAATCTTTCCTTCTCAAATATCAGTATTGAAGATATTCTCAACAGTATAGGTCTCAGTATTCTCAAAGAATGAGACCTTGAAATTTTCATCCTGCTTCCATGCCAATGACCTGCCATGCCACTCACAGCAGCCTAATGCCACAGCCTGTGAAGAGTGCTCTAAGCCTGAAGAGGCTTAATGGCAAAACAYGAGAACTTCTGAAGGTCCACACAGTCAGGCTGCAGCTGCCCTAGCTAGAATGAGAGGCACACTGGAAGCCCAACTCAAATGCCTCTATGTAAACGCCTGCAGAACGGGTAATAAACAGGGGGAACTGGAGACGCGTGTGAAGCTGCAGGGCCATGATCTCACTGTAGTTACTGGGACATGGTGGGACAGCTCCCTGGCCTCTTGCTGAAGGAGTGACTTGCGGACCTCCCCAGMAGAGACTAGACCATCCCAATGGGTAACTTGTCCCACTGCTGCCCTGCTCTCTTCTTATTCATAGCATCCAACATGAAGATCCCAAATGATCACCTGTTACAACTGCGCCTTGTTACCCTGTCTACAGACACTGAAGTGCACATAGCTCCATCACCCTTGTAAACCACCCTTTAAGTATCTATAGACTGCYATTAACTTAGAATACCCAGGCCCATCTCCACGAGCCTGTCCACACTGGGCACTCGTCATTCTCGAAGGCCTTCTGCTAGACTCTCTCCACTTCTCAACATCTTCCTAATGCAGACCAATATGTGGTTTGGCTTTATTTGCAATGTGAGCACAGTTTTGGCTCATATACAATTTGACATCCACTGGTCCATCCAAACACTGTATTGATGCATGCAGCTGTTTCACCAACATGCAGAACTCTGCAGTATTTCTTTAACTTCAGCTTTACAGGAGTTTTAATGGCCCAGTCGTCAAGAGATTCAAGGCCTCCCTGTAGCACAGCTATCTTCTTCAGCATGTGTCACTCCCTTAATTTAGTGTTCTCTGGAACTCTGTACCCTCTGCAATCTGAGGGTATAGACTRCCTCAGCAAGCACGCTGTCGAAAGAGATACTGATCAATATTACACCCAGCACTGCACCCACAGGGTACATTGCTTTTCACCAGACACCAACCAGACACTGAGTTATTGCTTACTACCCATTAAGGTCCTTAGTCTGGTTGTTTTTTAACCCATCTAACACTGTTCCTCCAGTTTCTTCTTCTTCAGTCTGCAGAACAGAATGACACAGGAGAGCTTAAAAAAATATTCTGAAGTAAAGGCATGCTAGATCCTTCAGATCCTTCAGACTGAGAAGGATTGAGATCCTTCTCAATCAAGAAATCTACTATCTCATCCTAAAATCACTGCTCAAGAATGATCTGCCCTTAATAAAGCTATGTAAACACTTCCCAATTGCCTTTTTTTTTTTCTCTCTTTACAGATGTTCATTGTTTCTTCTCCCATTTTAAGGAATGCACTGCAGTCATCCTTGGGGATCTGAGCTGTCTGAGCAGCATGCAACATCTGAATAGCTAAGGATAACCGGAAGACTCCTTGCTACTGTGCAGGGCTTGATAAAGTCAGTAGTGCTTTTTTGTAGTGCTTTTTTTTTTTTTTTTTTTTTTAATAATTTTCATATTTAGTACATCTAAACATATCATACAAGAGACTACACAAAATCACAGTGCTTTCAAAATCTATTTAAG
>NW_020455699.1:3183048-3223040 GCF_003342845.1 Nothoprocta perdicaria | reverse complement strand
TTTTTTTTTTTTTTTTTTGGTAATTTTCATATTTAGTACATCTAAACAGAGCATAAAAGAGAATACACAAAATCACAGTGCTTTCAAAATCTATTTAAGACTATGAGGAAAAAAAAAAGGAAAAGGACTCCTCCAGGGAAAATATCTCAGGCTTTCTTTTCAAAAAAGTGTAATACTCATTGCATGAGTTATGGAATAAAAAAGTGAAAGATGCTTGCTTAAATATTGGGAATAGCTTTCTGAGAACACACTCATTACAGTGGGATTTTCATGTAGCAAATATCTGAGCTACTGATGCCATTTACATGAGACATGATCTCTTTAAAAACTAAATATTGATTGACTAAATATTGACAAAACTGATCTTGAACTAAGGGCAAGGTAACAGAATTACTAAAGCATAAGCATTTTTATTACAAATGTTTTTTTCCAGAATCCAAAATGAAAACACAGTATCTACTGCCGGTATGAGGGTGGCCTGCATTTCATCACTGGAAGAAAACACATTAAATACACAGATTTCCATTTTCACTGTATTTATCATAAGTTTATTTCCTGCAATATACAGGAACTGCCTCACTTCAAAACCAAATATTTAAAATGGCTTTTTTTATATAACCTACTCTCTTGCCCTATTAATGAACTGCAATAAAACTCATCTGATATTATGAAGAAAATATAACATTCAAAGCAAGAGATCAGAAGTAAATTAGAAGGAAATAAATAACATATTTTGAAACCAAGTGAAATATTAACTTCCTTTCAAGGACTAAAAGAACTCCCCTCCCCAATTTCATCTCTTTTTTCTTTTTTTTTTTTCCCTTATGGAGACAAAACAAATACTTTGYACTCACAATTATATTCTGAGCACATATTGAATGTAAGCAGGAAGGAAATTTCCAGTTCACACTGGAGATCATCCAAGAACACTTCTTGAGGTGTCAYATTTCTATCTTCTCTAATAATGATGTAAGTATTCAATAAATATTTAAGTATTGCAAGTTATTTTAAAAAGTACCAGTTGAGAGGGTTTTCTGCAGTTATAATCAATAAGAGAAAGCACAGCTAATAAGAAAACAACAGAGGCGCTTGCAAACAGAAGATAATTATCTGCATAGAAGACTGTTCTAAAACAACTCAAGTAAATGAGGTACCAAGAAGGTGAGGAGCTGAGAGTAGATAAAATACAAATCCTATCACTTCTAATTAGACTTTGTCAGTCTTCTGTTTTGTTTTATTTTGAATTTGGTTGTGTAAGGAGTAATAGTAGGAGAAAAGTTTTGTTTACCAACTCTTTCTAAAGGATACCACCCTGATATGATCAAGGGGAGGAGAGGGCTGAGGGAGGCAAGGCATACAATAATCGTTGATTAGGAGCCAGACAGCACAAACACATCCAGCAAACAAACTCATCAAACTGCAAAAGTCACTGCCAGTAAACTCTTCTGATTTACGGCAGTCTATGTTAAAACATACGAGATGCCTTTACTTAAGAAACATAATCACGGCAGACGTCTCTCCAGATCTGCTAGGTTTTCAGAGGATTTAGCACTGGGATTTCAAAATTTCTACCGCTTAATAGTCACAAGGCTAGATTTACTACCCAACAAGATAAATACCTAAGACTATGTGTTCCTGCTCTATCAAATTTAAAAATAAATCTGTTTATCCTTTGATTACTGCACTGGCTACTTATGGCATTTAATCAAGTCACCTCTACTATGTTTTAATCACAAGACAAACATTTTTCAGCAATTAAAAAAACATGTGCTGAAATAAAATCTTGRTACATCCTCAGAATACTCAGTAGGGATAAAAAAAAAAAAAGCCAGACAAATCTTCCCTAGCACTTGTTTTTTGCTTAATTTTTTATAAAACAATTACAAGTCAATTGTTTTAAAAGCTTAGCTGGCTGTTAGATAACTATCAAAAGCATTAAGCATAGCAGGAGAACATCTATAATTTAAGAAACTAAAACAACACTTGTACCAACAGAGTGAAAATAAAGTCTTAAGAAACAGCAGGGGAGAGGGGAAAAAAATCTTAAGCAGGAACAATAACAYTATTCCAGAATAGTACAGTTCATGAAATCTGAGACCATGAGATAGAGCCCTTAATATACACTGCTTGTATTTGAACAAAGTATATTGTTTTAGAATTTTTCAATAAAAGCTTTAACAGTGCCTTGCTCTGAAATTGGAAGATAATCACATATTCAAGTTTTGTATACCAGTCACAGTAGATATCAATAAAACTAGTCACAAGGTAATAAACTGTTCAAGATAGTCTGGCATTCTTATAACATTTCTATAATATTTTTTTCACTAGCTGAGGACTGGACTCATGAACACCTCTCTCCCTGTACCTGAGATATCATCACATTTTGCTGTTAACGACAAGAGAAAACTGGGGAGGGGGAAGCTTGTAATAAGAAAACTGGTAACAAACAAATGGCTGGAGAAAATTTACACAGGTATTCATAATAGTATAAATTCATAATTAAATATTTATATCTACATGCATATTTCTTCTGCACCTAGACAAAATGAAAATCTGTCAAACCTTGGTACAGAAGTGCTGCATCTTGTAAATAACCCAAGTTTGCTTATTACAAAAGCTCAAAGAGGATGATGTAATTCCAGAGATGATATGCACCTTAAATAAARAGTGAGAATAAAACCTTGTTTACATCAAACAGTCTGATAACCTAGTCAACTAAAAAGAAGAGTGCAGAGTACTAAACCTGGCGCTGGAATTTACAAATTCTCCAAATAATTGGATTTTTGTCATTGTCTTTCAGGCAGATTCWCTTAAAATACATCCAGAAAGGCAAAACATGCCTTTTTCATGTTTAAAATGAATATATATAAATATATATATATATATGTATAACGTATGGGGGGGATAAATATATATTAGTTTTAAATATGCTGCAAGAATACAAACAATGTCTGTAATCATATTTCCTTGAAAAGCAGCTGAAAATAGCAAGAATGTGCTGTGGCATATAAATCTTAGTTACATAAAATACTCAAAACATACAAAAAAAATGCTTTCAGAAAATGCTGTTTTTTACAGTTCTGACTCCTCCACACCATACCGATACCTTATTTTCCTACCATGTTGTGCCAAATGAAGGGACGTCCCCTTGGGTGGGCTACCAGCAAGTGAAGACCCTGCATGAACCCTGAGCTCCCCAAGATGCTGAGAGGCAGGGCTGAAAGGGAGTAAGGAGGCAGGGAGGGATCAGCAATATTAATCTGTTTCTAGACGACAGCTGGGTTTTTTTCTTACTTTTAAAGTGCACCGAAGGACACAGTCTACAAAAACTGACAATTTACGAAGAAGCTAAAATTTTATCTTGAGCTGGCACTTTCAGAAGTTGCCATATACTGCAGCATATCAAAGTCTGGCTTGCTTCAGAGTTAGCATACTGGTAACAGTTGATAGACATGAAATACAAGTATACACTTCAAACTGAAATTCTCTAGAAAGCACTGAMTGTAGCTTAAACTATAGAGGCTAAAAATAATAGATAATGTCTCACCAAGAAATCACAAAGCAGAACCAAAATAAACAAATAAATAAGAAATTGGTTTGACAATGAGACTACCAATGAAGCAGAACAGTTAAATTGACAAAATAAATCGCCGCAGTTTTCCAGTCTGATTTTTTGTTATAGTAATTTCCCACAGGAAGACAGTAAGTCATCTAGAACCTGAAGGAAAAAAAAAAAACAAAAAACTATTTTTCTAGCAAGTTCAGAAACATGCAATTAGTACAGAACAAAAAAGACAGTAAGTTGAAAAACTAAAAATGTTTCTGTAATAGTTATTACACAATGCTTAYAAAAACCCTAGACAATTCTCAAAACACAAACTAAAAATATGTCTCATGAGTTCTGTCATCTAAACTCCTGCTACTGCAATTGGAGCAATATGGACAACCTGACAAATAAACCCAAACTTCTGATTTTAAGATCCCTAGAATAACATAGAAARACATTTCAGTTTCGCTTCTATTTTAAAGACCATTTTGGCAATATATATGCATTTTTAAATTGCAATTTTAAAAATTATATCCATGTTTTAAAATGTTATGTAATTTTTGTAAAGCCCACATCCACTTTTAAACATATTTCAGCTAAAAGGCAATCTTCAATTTCAACTTGCTTCCTGGAAACACAGAGCAGACCTAGTGCTGGAAGATGATCTCCAGGGTCCAGACTCCATGCTGCTCCTCTCAGTCTTGCCAGCCTATTTCAAATAGGCAAAAACATAGATTATAGAGGATGCATTTCACACGTAACAGACACAAAGCAGCAGCTGGAGAGAAACAGAAGCCTTATAGGTATTGGGATGGGTGTGCATGGGAGGAAGGATACAAGATGTATGAACTTCTGCCTAATAAACTTAAAGAAATAATTTCCTGAAGTCTGCAAAGCTGCTAGTTTACTTTTATCCTTTTCGCCCATGGGTCCTCCACTGAGAATTTTTACAACTACAGAGAATTAATTTTTTTTTAATTTTCTTAACAAAAGGTAGCTCTAAAAGAACCCTTCTAATCATCTCTGAAATCACTAGATGCTACAAGCTGCTGTTTGAAACTAGCATTCTTAAAATAAACATGATGTTGCAATGMTCCTAAAAGAAACAGGATGAAAAAAAAATCACCCTACTGTAGAGATTCTTCCATTTTTTTTTTTTTTTTATTATAGTGAAAGGTTTGGGGAAATACATTACTAAACAATTACAGTTCACAAGTACCTTAATGACAACATTATTCCATTATGTCTGGTGAACAAAAAACACCTCAATGGATGGGAACAAGTAAGTATAAAACATGCCATACATTGGAAGTTATTTTCATCTACATTTCACTATTTCTTTGTATAGTTAATTCATTTTATTTAAGTTGTTCTGSATGCCAATCCCACTACTGTGCAGAAACAAAATTAAAAAGCTAAAACAAACTAGGAGAGCTGTAAAGAAATTCACTATTTGGGAAAGATAACTGAGGATTTCTCATTATTAAAATCACAACTTACTAAACTCTTAATTCAGACTTCACTTGTGTTACATATGAGCACTTAATAAATGGAATCTTTTGGAGAACAGGAGACCAGCACATAGCCTGCTCTGCCCACAATATATCATGTCTTAATCACTGTGCAGTAGTGCAGTAGTTGCAGTTCATTAAGTACATCCCATCACCACTGAGCCCTGGCACAGGCTGCCCAGGGAGGCTGTGRAGTCTCCTTCTCTAGAGATCTTCCAAATCCTCCTGGATGCCGCCGTATGTCCCGTGCTCTGGGTGTCCCTGCTGGAGCAGGGGGGCTGGACTAGATGATCTCTAGAAGTCCCTTCAAACCTCAACCAGTCTGTGATTGATTACMAGGTTGAACTGACTACCTTAAGAGTTCTTCCAATATATCCTTTCCTCATTTAATTACAAGAATGCTACCAGGACGCCTCTTTGCAGCCACGGAATCTCTCCCCTTGCTCRTAACTAGGATACCTTCAATTCAGAAATCTCAGTTTCAAGGCTGTACCCCAAGACTACACATATCACACCAGACTGGACATCTTCGGCTTTTATCCCTTTCTCATATGACCACATTTTTTCCAGACTTTCTGCCTCTCCTTTCCCAAGCTCTCGTTGGCCACATTATGCTTCCCGCCATGGGAGAAGATGGTGAGAGCACTGTGAGTGCCTGCTCAAGCGCGCTCACTCGCTCTCCTAACCACCACCTAACAGCTTTGCCCTCTGCTGCTGCACCCCATCCCCGGCGCCCRTCAGGCTGAACGCGTGAGCTGCACGGGCGTGAAGCAGAGCTGGGGACCCTCTTGCTACTTCGCCCCAGCAGAGCTGCAGGGCTTGGCCAGCACCAAGTCACRCACGGAGTCAGGACCTTCCCTCGTGGCTCTCTGAGAACAACTACATTCCCTGTCCCTTAATTGCTGTGTRATTTCTCAACTGCATGGAGAATAACTATCAGTCACAGAAAGGGCAAATTTATGGTGCAAGGACGAAAAGTCTTGTACAGCCTTCTAAAACATCCCGATGACAGTGACTGTCGGTTAAATGACTATTTTAAACCTAATGATTTAGGCAAATAGAGTATTTAACAACCTATTCCATAACACACAACAGGAAGGCTTACTTTAAATTTCCTCTTCCTCAAGAAGAGTTAACTTCTCCTCCTCCCAAAGAGGTACTTAAGTACTTTCTAATATAATCTACTTTTTACATTATACAACATTAATTCAAAAGGTGATTAACTTGTGCTTGTTCCTTCCAATATGTTCTGTTAAAGCATATTTCCATCAAAATAATTGTTTTAATGAATTTTCTCTATAATTACATTTCTGGAGCACTTTACTGTACTAAAATACAAATTCTGCAGACAAATGCACCCCAGTGGCATGAACTAACAGCTCGGGATCAAAACAAGCTGCAGTGCATTTTGCCCATCATGGATTACATCGTATTTAAACTGTTCATCAAGCACATAGACAGTGAAACAGCAGTACCCACAAGCAGGTCACAAAACTTTTTAAGACTTAATTATTTTTAATTACTTACATTGGATACAAACCCAAGGAGTTTATCTCTTCTAGAGGGCAAGAATTCACTTATCGACAAAATAAAAATTAACAAGCTGTCTAATAACACACGGCAATACTCAAAGAGGTTACAGTAGGCTGACCATAAAATGACAAAATTAGAAAAAAAAATGTCTGCCAAATGCATTAACAGGCTGTTTCTTACACAGATGTGCCTGGCGGCCCAATAAAACTGAATTTCTATTCAGCTAGGTCACATGTCAAAGCAGTACTTCAGAAGAGGCACTTAGCTGTTTAGCACCACAGCGCTGATGTGGACAGAAGAACAAACAGCAGCATCTTCAATGGTTTCATTACCAAGAAAGAGGCAGAAACTGGTCAACTCGCATCCTTCTGTACCAGAAATTAACATTATGACTTCCTACCCAATAGCATAAGATTAAAAAAAAAAAAACAAAAAAAAAAACATTTGAATTTCTTTGAAGCCCTATTCTTATATGTGCATATTCTATTACAAAAAAAAAAAAAAATGTCAAGGTTTCATGAGGAAAATGCAGTTGGGAAGTCTCTTTCAGTAGATACATTTAAGAAAGCAGAGAAAAGTAGAGCTATTTTTCTGAGACTTAAAAAAAATAGTTCAAGAAGCACTAGAAAACTGTACTTCCTTCTCAACAACCTCCAAAGCATATTAATGTTTCATGAGCTGCGGATGATATCTTCCCTTTCTAGGTATCCTCAAACTACTCAAAATAAAACCTTCAAGCACCCTGCAAGCAGATCTCAACCCATGTTTAGGACAACTACTTATATTAGTTAATTTACTGAAGAGATGCTGGTTCCTACAAAACTGGACATTTTCTTTCCAAGAAAGCTTCCRAGGTTGGTACAAGAAAGCTGGTAATGAGCAAAGACTCAGCTTTTTATTTCGTATTAGTTGTAGGACTGATGCCTGCCCCAAGGCACAGTCACAATCTAACCTGCTTGAGAAACACAGGCACTCTAAATTTAACAAGCATATATTTAGCAATAATTGAAGTTGAAAGCTCTGACGAAGCAGTRACACTGAAAATATTCCCTGCATGCATCAAAATTAATTTTAAAAAATTTAACTGAAGAGGTAAAATTTGTGTCTGTGTGCATATATRTTCTATATATAAATATGATACACATCCTACACATCCCAGTGGACTTTTCCTTGTCAGGTGAAATTGTATACACGCTTCTGAATTACTCTTTTCTCTAAAAGTACATTCCTTGTCCTAGATTACTAAGTGTATCACCATCTACCAAATGTCAGTGCAATGTTATTTGCACTTCAAAGAAAATGCATACTAAAGACTATGGATAATTTCACATATCCATACATTAAAATTTCCATTACATACATTTTGAATGAATTTATTGAAGCTACTTCCAAACAGTTTTTTTGCTAAACTAGAAAGGTAACATTTATATTATACTGGCACTASTTTTTAAAACAATAACTCCTCCGTAGTCAGTGAAAAACAGTCCATACAAATATAAAAACAATGTTGTTTGACACTGCTGAAGCTCAAAAAGGCTAAAGAATTCTCCATTATGTACTCCACACCTCAGCATTGATTCAAAGACCACTTGACCAACCCCCATTTAAACAAACCAAACTCTTTTCACCTACAAAACCAATCTCTGCAGCTCCCAGAAGCCAAGACGGTCCCTCTCAGACCACTAAAAACCTAACAGTCACCAGCTAYGCAGCTAAGAGGAGCAGAGAAAGGAAAGGGAGAGGGGAAATGATGGTGTTCCACCACGATAAAACTATTGCATAAACTCAGAGAGCATCTAAACCAGGAGGATATATTTAGGGCCTCCATCTGATCAGGCAGTGGTTGGGCTCCCCAGTTTATAACTGCCTAATTGGTCTCATTTTGCTGGTCATAAAGTGCAGCAACAAGCTGCTGAGCATGAAGCTTGCTGGGTGCATCATACGGCCACGGTCCAGACTTGTGGTCTAGTTGAACAGATTAACAGTAAGCTGAAAACACAGGCATGCCTGCTTTTGCTGTCCCAAGTCATCATGAATCTAACTATTACAGCTTACGCACAGGCAGCAAGTCTTCGATTAAGACTGGATGCAATTGTTTGACATAACCTGCCACAGGATAAATTAATCTCATCCGAGGTCTTCGCTCAATAGCAACCTACCTTATCTCAAAATGTCAAGCAGAAATCCAACAGTATGCTCCGCAGTATTTATTAATTACATAACTTTGTGCTTTTTCATTATAGAACCCTCACTACACTGCTATTACTTGTGTCTCATATCATGCATATCTACAAGGAGTAAGTGCCGAGCACACTTGCATACCACCCACTTGGGAAAGTCCCACTGCCTTCAGTACAGTCTACATGGTCAATGTCTGGAAGGACAGGAGAAAAGAAGTGCTTCGAGATGCCCTACAAGGATACAGGGTAACCACTTGACCCTACACCACATGGGCAAAGGGGAGATACAAACAATAAGGCAGAGTAATAGATACTATTGTATTGGACAGCTAACCAAACTGTTTTGCCTCTTCCTCCATCTACAGTAACTTTTTCTTGTTTTTCACCAATATATTCTTTTGCTCTGTACGTCCAAAGCCTATGCTAGGCAGCCTAGAGGTATGAACATTAAATGGACACACATGTAATCACATGTGCTCAAAAGTTGGAGTAGAATGGTTGAACCACAGAATTATACCAGAGTCAGAGATCCACATAAGCCCAGTGTAACTGTATGTCACAGCAGCCTGAATGCCATTCAACCATTACTTCATCCTAACGTGCAGTTAACCTATGCAATCACTGTGTATTTAATCAGTAACGTATGTGTATTGCATTCTCTGTCCACTTAAAATATTAYATGTACCCACCTGTTCAAGAACTCCACGTTTATTAATGAGATAACAATATTACAACACAGCACCCAAAGGACTCTTTAGAACTAAATCTGCATTTCAGACCCAACTACAGATTGAGTCACTGAGAGCATTATAAACAAGACTGTAAGAGCATAAGCAAACACACCTCACCATGATGAGCCTCACCACAGACAAGATCTTCACACTACACCATGTACTGCAAGGTCTATCTCACACCCTCTCTTAYTAGAGAGGGACACAATGGACCCACACCACTAGAAGGGACATTGCCTTATGTAACTTGCTAGCACTGTTTCGGTGACAGTAATGAAGGCATCTCTCCTGAAAGTGCTTGTGCCTTTACTGGTGTCATCTAARAAGATATGGCACCTCTTGCTGCAAAACACAGCTGGAGTTATTCAAAAATCGTTCTGCAGTATCTCATGTACTACAGTGTACCATYTGGTAAAAGAAAAAATCTCAGAGCAGTGCTGTCCTGCTCCTCTTTCTGCCTTACCTAAATGCTCCAAGTTAGGAAAAAGTTAAAACTAAACCTAGTAATGCAAGACCATTTTAATTCTGCACTTCTCCAGAAATAAATTCTACTCTCCTAACTATGAAGAGCATTGCCAGAAGATTTAAATAGACAGAAGATATAAACAAAATCTATCCACAAATACCACAGTTACCAAAGAGCATGTCCTAGTCCATGTGTTTCATTACTGCTTGCTAGACCATCACTGCCACTGAAGAAACAAGTCCCTTAATGCAATATGCATGCAAGAACTTTTGGAATCAAGTGTATATCCTGTCAGCTCCAGGCATATTCATAAAAAAGAAGGCAAAGGATCCTTGTGACCAAAGCATAGCAACGGTAATTTGCTCTTTGTAAAATCAKTTTTAGAGCTYAGAGGGTGGTGATAAATGSGGCCKAGTCCAGTTGGAGGCCTGTGACCAGTGGTGTCCCCCAGGGGTCAGAACTGGGCCCAGGGCTGTTCAACCTGTTCATCAATGACCTGGACGAGGGCACAGGCGGCTCCTTGAGCAAGTTTGTGGACGATCCCAAGCTGGGTAGAGTGGCTGACACTCCAGACGGCTGTGCTGCCATCCAGAGGGACCTGGACAGGCTGGAGAGTTGGGCAGAGAGGAACCTCATGAGGTTCCACAAGGACAAGTGCAGGGTCCTGCACCTGGTCAGGAATAACTCCAGACACCAGGACAGATTAGGGGCTGACCTGCCGGAGAGCAGCTCCACGGAGAGGGACCTGGGAGTCCTGGTGGACACCACGTTACCCATGAGGCAGCAGTGCCCTCGTGGCCAAGAAGGCCAATGGGMTCCTGGCTGCATCAGGAGGATGTTGGCAGCAGGGGGAGGGAGGGGATCCTGCCCCTCTGCTCAGCTCTGGGGAGGTTTCAGCTGGAGTACTGGGGACAGTTCTGGGCTCCCCAGGACAAGAGGGATGCGGAGCTTCTAGAGAAGGTCCAGTGGAGAGCAAAAAAAGATGATTAAGGGATTGCAGAATCTCTTGTATGAGGAGAGACCAAGTGAGCTGGGCCTGTTTTCTCTGGAGAAGGGAAAACTGAGAGAAGATCTAATCAATAGTGTAAGTACCTGAGGGGAGAATGTAGAGAGGATGGGGTCAAACTCTTTTTGGTAGTAGCCAGCAATAWGGCAAGGGGTTTYGGATACAAATTGAAACATYGCAAGTTCCATCTCCAGGTGAGAAGGAACTTCTTTCCTGTGAGGGTGACAGAGCCCTGGCACAGGCTGCYCAGGGAGGCTGTGGAGCCTCCTTCTCTGGAGATCTTCCAAACCCACYTGGATGCCGCCCTGTGCCCCGAGCCCTGSGTGTCCTTGCTGGAGMAGGGGGTTGGACTAGATGATCTCTGGAGGTTCCCTCCAACCTTAGCCATTCTGTGTAACCACACCTTTCATCTCCATTTTAGTAYTTTCCTTAAAAAATAAATGTGTGACCTTCACAGTGGCTTTCATATAGAGAGAGACTTTTTTATGTTTCGGTTCTTGTCAACAGCCTAGATCTCCCTTCACGCCTAACATACTCTACCTTAATTTCTCGTGCAAGTTCACATTTTGCTATGAAAAATAATAGATTAATAAACTGCATGATGTGGAAGTCGCAAACTTAAATTATGCAGGAATCCTGTCTTCAAAGAAATACATCATCCCACTCCTCTCAAAGACAATGAATGTCAGATACACAGCATATAATTATTTTGCCAGCTTAGCTGATACTACAGCTACTGTGGAAGTTTTTTCAGACAGTATTTGGAAAATAAAAAACTTTACCATGGCCTCACATGAAGACTTTATGATGTTTGGAAATAACAGTAATCTCATCTTCAACCACACATGAAAGGGTATCTTGCACACAACTCTGCTAGCAGTGCTAAGCACCTTTTTGAAGAGAAACCTGAAAGATTGAAGAACACACCTGTTCAGCAACAGAATATCCCACTTTGCATTTTATTTTACCATTACAGTCTGTTTGCCACTATAACACCTTTCACAAGTGACGCATTTTTAGCAGATAATTTCCCCMCCACCACAACCACTTTCTCCTGGGAGCCCTTGGTCCCTCAAAATTGATGCATKTATGGAGATTTTGTTTCCATAAGAACATATTTTTCCAGCATCTAAAAACCTCCTTTAAACTACTGTATCTTACTGCAGACATTTCAAGGAAACTACCTCAAGCTACCATATGAAAAAAATATTGGCATGCTCATACACACATACTCACACATTTTTTCAGGCTGAAGTTTCTTAAACAATTAATTGAACTTCCTTTCACTTCATCTGAAAGGRGGCATTCATAAACAGCATATACATGAATTCTTTTTTCCATATGAGGTATTAAGTCAGACCATGAAAAAATCTGCACAATAGTCTGGGTACTTCAATTAAAAGCACTAACTCTGACAGTGAAATAGAGCATTTATTCAGTATTCTTCCAGCCTATGATGACTGTATAGCACAAGCTGGAAACTATTAGGCATGCTTATCTTCCACAGATGTCCAGCTTTAGATTCAAGTAAGTAACTTTAATAAGAAAGTATTCAGTGATACCTCTTTGAGGTCCTTCAGAGGTTTGTGACTATTTATACATTTGATTTGGAGTATTTTCACAGTAGAAGAAAGAAAAGATCATGGCAAATCACAAAAAGTTTAAAGAGCAAAAATTTTAACAATTCATACCATGTATAGCTAAACTCTTTGCAGACGGATGTCTTTTCCATTGACTAGCCATTTTGCCAGCAGCTCATCTTAAATCAAAAAAGCTTAATAATTTCAATTAAAAAGTGATACTCATCTTCTACCCTGCATCCCACAGTGCCATGCCTACAATCTCACTTTCTTCAGAGCTACATTCTGCTAGTTCCATCTGCCCTGTAGCTTCTACCCAAAGCTAGAACACGAAAACCACCACACTACATTAGACACTTGAAGTCCACATATTCTAAGAAACATGACAGACATTTCCGGAAATAATACAATATCCTGCAATATCCTCTCAGCCTCAACCATGTAGGAAATTGGCAGCATGTTTAACTAGTCTCCAGATTTGCCACTGTAGCAGTTCCCACTGGTGTCAACAGCTGACACAGTAGCATCTTCAAGCTGTCCTACAAGCAAGACATGAAGCTAGCTGCTATTCAAACATAACCGTACAGTTTTGCCTTTATGGAGAGAATTGTATACAGTAGAACTGAGCATCTGTGTCGAATTTACACAGGCCAACCTGCTCAAGTGTCAAGTCAGACACTAACTCGGTGCAGTTCCACCACGGTGCTATCGTGGAGGCTGAGCACAGACTTCGACGCCAGGGCATCCTTCCTGCACACAGGCCCAAAAAACCCACTAGCAGACCCTGAATACCTCTGGAGACGGCTGCCCTCCCACACACATGGGGGATGCAGCCATGGGCATGAGCAACATCTTGGATAACTGAGCTATCTCTGCTACTCCAAACAGCTCCCAGAGAAAGGGAAAGTGGTTGGAGATGTTGGAAAAGGTTTAAACCAGGAGGGAGAAGCATTATCTGCTATGGAAGCACAAGTGGACTTAGCATAAATGCTATTATTTTCCAAGGGGAACGTGATCATAAGATGCAGTATGTCCCCTCTCCAGCTACCACACAACCTGTCCCAGCTCTGGAAATTACCACACTAAATAACCAAGCCTATCTGCACTGCACTTTACAGTGGTAAAAGGGATTTTTATTTGCTTTTGCAAAGTTCAGGATAGCACAGTTTTCCCATAGCAACCAGATTACATACACTCGTAGAGTATATATTAGAGTATACTAAGATTAATGTATACTTATAGATTTTTTAAAAAGTAAAACATGTTGCTACTTGGATGACGAACACTTAAAATAGCTGAAGATAACACTCACCTGAGAGGATCAACCAATAGAAAAAAATAACTTACAATAAAATGAATGCAATGATAAAGAACTGTAAATGTAATCCTGATCTACAGCAATAAAGCTGCAGGAAACAGCAAAGGCAACACACATACCACTGAAGAAGCTACAGTTTGAGAAGGCAGTGCTATGTCTTATTCTTATAACATGTTTTTATTAAATCTGAGTCATTAAGAAAAGAGAAGGAACAGAAAGCATTGATGCTTTTCCCCAAGAAAAAACAACAGCTGAAGACATTTATTAGGATGAAGGGGCAAGTAGCTGGGTGGACACAAGAGGCTCCTAAGATAAATGGTAACAAAAGGAGCAAGAAAATATGGCTCTAAATTGCCCATAAAGAAGTAGCTACTCATTTGAAGTAATCAGATTTTTCCAGTGGCACATCATAAGTAACCACCACCTCGCTTTCTTTTTTTTTTCCTTCTTAAATACAGAAATCATTAAGTTTACTAAAGGAAAGATGGGGGGTGATGCTTGTCCTCGAAGAGGAGTGTAACTAATGTAACTAATGTATTCCCACAACAGTCCTTCCAGTGGAGAGAAAGAACACATCTCCAAATCAAAAAGCTACAGAGCAATTCAACCCAAAAGCCAAAGGTTAACAATCCCGACAGCTGGAAGTAAGGAGAAGGGTTTAAAATTTCTGAAAATGTTTTGAAAGTCTTAGAAAACCTGATTAATATTAAAGAAATCATCACTTCAAATGACTGCTTTAGCTGTCTATGAGACTAAACCCAGAACACATACCTCAATACTGTATTTCAGGTCCTGCTGATCCTAATAGACTTTGATGACATTTTAAAGGTTGAATTTTATCGAACAAACACAAGAGATTCTTTTATCTTTTTTTATTTCCAAGGCAGAGAAGGAAGGACCTTCCTGAACAGAAGCTTTAAAGGGATAAAAACACGTTTAAGTTATGCTTCAAATGCGACTGTGTCTGTGTGGTATTTGCAATTTCCACCTCCCAACATACTATTTAGGAATAATTTCTTGCTCAGGTTTGGAGCAAATAAGAGCTAACATGTACTAAATTACTATGTTCTAAGAAAAGTAAATGATATATTGGAGGCTTAAAAGTTTAGTTCAAGCACTTTAGACACAAATCAGAAAAAAAAAAATTACTTGCAGTCCTAAATACACTTTCCATGGAAGCTAAAAGCCTTTAAGAGCTTGCAGCATCAAACCCATTTCACAGTGAAAAGCTTCCTGCTTCATAGAGCTGGCTTAAAAAAGAAATGGAAAAAGAAATAAACAAAACTACCAATAACATGTTTACAAGGGCAGATTCAGAAATACACTGCCACACACAATGCTTCTGCACACTGATTAGGACCATCAGCATTAGAACACAACCCTAGATACTCAAGTTTTAGCTTTTACTGCCAACACAACATGTGCAAGAACACACAAATGAAACACATGGCTTCTGGCATCAGTTAGCCAACCAATCCTTCAGCAACCAAATCATTTTTAAGCAATGCATAAGCACAGAAATTGGTTCCAGGTTTATTGAGCTCCCTTAACTATTTCCTTGCTGTGTGCAAATCAAGAGAAATATCAGATTCCTAAACACAATGGTGTTTATGTCTATCTATACCAATGAACAAAAGCCAAAGAAAGCCCTAGGCCTGCTATCGATCATCACTACACACTTACCCCTAGCGAAAAATTATAAAAAAATACAAAGAATATGCACTAAAAAATGCACATCTTTTTCCTTGAAATTTAAAAAAAAAAGCAATAACATATGATTCTAGCCTTATATTATTCAATAAATTTTCTCTTGCCTTAAAAGTATTTTTACTACATGCTACCTGTACATTCATAATGGATGTAGTAAGCAGTAAAAAAAAAAAAAAAAAAAACTAATTTGCATGACTGGCTATCATGACTCAGGAGAAAGATTTACTTTGACCAATCTGATTAACGGGATTGTGACCCAACATAAATAAATAAACGAAGTCAACAAGTAGAGTACCAGTTCCTTCCCTCCCTCTCCTCACCACAGGGCATCATGTTTTATTACTTCTGTTTGGGTTTTAAAGGACACAAAGTGTAGCTACATTGAAGGTGACACTGTGAAGGTGACACAGGTTTTAAAGCTACAGTGAAATTACTGGCTGGTTGTTTTCTTGTTAGCTGTACCAGAGATTTAAAATGGAGCTTCCAAACACATTTCTTCAATGACCATTTCCAAAGGAAATGCCAGATCCCCAAATGATACGTATGAATGGAAAAGTAACGAGGTTACTTTACTAAAACAATGAGTTCAGTACTGCAGTAAATATTCCAACCAGTACAGCTATTTTATGTCCTAAAGGGAAGCTCCTGAGCATCACCAGTTACCTGCAGAAACGTTACTACTGTAGCATATTTCCAGATGTTAGAGTAGGTACCACCAAAGCTCAGAAACATGAAGAATTTGAGCACTCCTATTTATCAAGCCACTAAACTACACTCAAGAACAGACAGTGCAGATATCTAACATGGCTATTTAGAGCACATTGGCTGGATTCTCCCATTCCAAACTAGTGTACTAGTTTCTGCAGTCTCTCAGCAGCACGCTCATTAATGGAAAGCCTATTCGGATCAATAGCGGAGCTGCATTGTTTTCCCACCCTTTCAAGCCCATTGTTTTCACACTAGCACAAAACTGATGAGTAAACAAAAGGTCTGGAAGGCCCCTCTGTCAGATCTGCTGCCCAACACACCAACACTGTGGGGACAGAACCTTGCCCAGAGATGAGTGAGGGCCTTGTGCTCCCCAAGGCCATTAAGGACCACCCCAACACGAGCACTTCGCCACAGGCTCCAAAAAACTGCTGGTGGGGATGAAGGGCCATTTCGGAGGCACCGCAGACAGCAGCCCCGGATGCCCCACTCAGAGAAGGAAGGATGGTCTGCTCCTCCACCTCACCTCCTTCCAGTGCCTCCTCGTCCTGCTTCCAGCAATACGCACAGCTAAACTAAAGTCACCCATGCTCCCCAGAGTCTTCCACCAGGAATCTCAGCCTAGACTGGGGTACTAGCGAGCACACTGAGGAACGAAGCCTTGCCCTTATTCATCAAAAATGCTCTGTCCCAAGAATAGCCACATGTCCCTTAGATA
The DNA here is from genome assembly GCF_003342845.1 of Nothoprocta perdicaria. NCBI lineage: Eukaryota > Metazoa > Chordata > Aves > Tinamiformes > Tinamidae > Nothoprocta > Nothoprocta perdicaria. The sequence continues at coordinate 3,206,032 of NW_020455699.1, read as the reverse complement.
TGTCTCCAAGGACAGAGTTGTCACCTTCCGGCATAGATGCCAGTAGTATACCTGGGATTTAAGGGAATTTAAGGGAGAACAGAAAGCCAGGTTTATTCCCTAGATTAATACATAAAAAAAAAATAAGGCCAAGAGGTTGGGGGGCATGTTCTCACAACAGGAGGGAACTGAAGACCCATTTCGCTTGGCCATGATGCATTTCAGAAATGCCCAGAACATGTTTCTGGTAAGGAATTCTTTTTTGAAGACACAAATCAGTTCCTATTTTTTCAAAGTGAGAACAGATACATTCTAAGCAAACCTCATAGCACCAAGATGCCACACAAATAAATAAATAAATAAATAAATAAATAAATAAAACACATATGGCTTCATAACCACAACCAACTCTCTTGGTTATACAAACATTAATAGCTCCCCAGACAACCATAAGCAAACATTAAGGAGGTTATGTTCCCCAACTTTGTAATACTTCATATTTTAAACATTTCACTACACACCACTTAGAACAAATACATAAATTCATTCTCCTCCATCAGGTAAAGAAAATTTCCTCAAATAAAAAAGATTAAGAGTACAAGAAGAAAATAACCCACGATGGTTGGCATATCAGCACAGACTTACTTGGTTAACACGATAGTTTTATACCCCACAACTTCTTTCTAAACAACAATTTAAGAACTAATAGCATTTTATAAAACTGTGAGAGTTTCACTTGCAAAGTTAGTAACTTTCTTAAACTTTTTTTGTCATGAGCTACATCCACTCTAGTTACATTTCCCAACTTCTGGAACTGGAACTCATGCACTTTTGGAAATTCTATATTTCCAATTTTGAATTGGGAATTCTAAAGTCCCAAGTTGGTAAAAAATGGAAGGAAAAGCGACTATGTTTTATCATGATCAAAAACTGGAAGCTATGCAATCTGGGTAGGATAAGAGTTGTTCCATAACATACCCACCTTGGCAATAAAAAGATATTACAATACGAGACATGCTGTAGTCTGCAGCAAGTAAAATGGGAAGCTAAAAAGCGAAGTTAAATTCAAGTTGGAAGCCAAAATACAACACATTCAGATCAGAAAGGAACAGAAATAACCAGAAAGAAATACAAAGACGAAGCTAAAAGGCAAAGCTTTAAGCTCTAAAGGACAGAACCTGCAAGCAGTATCTAGAAGAAGAGTCTCAAAGCTCCAAAGGAGCTTTTGCCCCAGGAGGCTGGGTATCTATTAGGCATATGCTTTAAATGCATGCAGCTACAGGGACAACGTACACATACGTACACGTTTGCAATGCACTTGCTATGACACAGCCAAGCCCACACATCTCACAGTGCATTCCTTCAGTGTATCCTGAGGGATGCCTCTAACCAGGAACAGCCTGGTTACACACACTGTGCCCACAGCAAATACACCCCACGAAGACTGTACCCACAGCAAATACACCCCATGAAGACTGTACCCACAGCAAATACACCCCACGAACAAACATCTCCTCAGAAACAGCAAGAGAGAGTCAAAGGGAGCATCTTTCTCAGATATCAGAGCATCATCCTGTGCACATTATTTTTTTCTTGGATTGCAGTAAAAATAAATACATGGGAAGCGGGAGAGAGAGAAAATAAAAGGGTTAGCAATGGGAAGGAAGGGTTTCCTCAGGAAACATCTTTAAAATCTTTCAAGAATCAAGTGCATCCAAATTAGGCCTGCCTAACTAAAACATACCTGCAGAGATTTATTTTAGACTTTTTTTTTAAGTGAACTAAGTAAATGTTTGTTCAGTAAAGACAAAAATTCAAACGGGCAGGGGGAAAGACTGCTCTTACTAGAAAGGGGCAGGCAACCTCCACTTTCCAACTTTGCTTCAATACTAAGTTATTCATAAAATAGCATTAAAAAACCCCGTGTCACTTACCAGGCTGCTTGTCCTCCTCCAGAAGTGTCTGAAATAATACCTTTAGATTAAGATGTGCTTTGTTTCCAAAACCATAAATATACGTTTAAAAACAAAACAAAAAAATAAATAAAATCTGGCCAGGAATCTACACATTGCCCAGGTACAAACATACGCCAGAGTTACCGACAAATGGACTGATCTTGACTTCAAACTACTAGAAAGCATTGAGCACAGGGAATAAGCGTCTCACATGGCAGAAGTTCTTGCTACAATTTATTTAAATAAATTTAAATATATAAATAATTTAAATTTTAAAAATATGTAAATATTCAAGAATATTAAAGAATATTAAATATTTAAATAAAGTCATATTGCATACAGCAACATATACAACTCTATGTAACAGGTACAACACATTATATATATTTATCTATATTTGCATATATAAAAATACACACACAACTTCTCGTAAAAGTATCAAAAATATGTTTGGAAAGCTGTTTGGTAGTAACTGAATAAGTAAAGTCTCAAGACCTCATATGAGCTAGACACACATTACATACATGTCAGTAGCAGAAAGATAAAGAATACCTTGAGAGCCTACTCTTCAAAAAAAAAAAAAAGTCCTATTTTTCCTATCTAATGAAATAGCACAGGAAACAGAAGTGCAGTTGATCAGAACCGATTTCAAATACTTTTGTATTGAAACACTGGGTTTTTCTTTTCAATCCTTGTTCTTTAGAATTTCCATTTTTTTCTTTTTGCAGCATCTTTTATTTCAACAGAATTTGATCTTTTGAACTCAAAGAATGTGACGTTGGAAAGGGAAAATCAGAAAAAAAAATCATCTTTGTGATATTCTGTAAGACAGAACAAGAGAGATACAGATAAGAAATATCTCCTCAAAAAGTAAGAAAAGTCTGCTATCAACACTGCGGGTTTAAGACAAGGGAATAGGAGACAACCTCTGGACTACTAGAAGGCATTGGACTATATACACTTTAAGAACTGCTCATTATTTAATTTACATGTTAATATGCAACAAAATTTGCCTTCAAAAAAATTTCAGTAACACAGTTTAACACTGCTTTTTGTTTCACCATAAATAAATGCAATCAAAGTTATGTGTGAAAGGGAAAGACACTTCAGAATATCTAGAAGGCACAAAACTTTGAAGGCAAAGTTAATCCTAGAAATATCTACTTAAGCTACTGCTCCCAGATGTTTTGACTTGTATGATTTTAAGGTCAAGAACATGATATAATCCAAGGATAAAAAGTAAAGAAGTTAAAACATAGTGATTCTTGTATTTGCTTAAAGTACTAAGTACATCTTTGCCCCTAAACTGGGTCTAACGTTCTTCACCCGTATGTCTAATAATAATCATAAAAATGAAACTTATTTGTTGTATAATGTGACAACTACGAACAAGAGGGACTGCGTGACAGATTTTAGTCAGATGACTATTACAATATAAATGCTAGAGTTAGAAGTGCACCATCCTACACTGAACACTATTTTTTAAAACACACCTTAACAGCTAGTTTCCTGCACTAGACTTCAACAAAAATACCAATTCAAGTAGTGCAAGCCAACAAAGACCCTTGAATAAGAATTAATAAAAGAAGGAATAAGCACAACTGTAGCATGGATCTTGTAGGGTTTAAGGTGGCAGGATGCTCATACCAGTCTCAGAACAACTTTCATAGTGTACTTGTATACATATATACGCAAGCCTGCAACCAGAAACAACTAGTTGTGGGTGCTGCTGCTGCTTCAAAATCGATCACTCCCATGTCCTGCATGTACAAAATATGATGGTATCTTCTTTGAAGGGCAACACACCCATTAGGCTTGTGCTTAGGTTAGTGTCCAGCCCTTGAAGTTTGGGACTCAGAAAAGACAGAGAAATACAAATATTTAAATCAAAAATTAAAAGAACCAGGAAGTAAGCTTTTAAGCTTACTTAAAAGGAAAAAAAAAATGAAGTGGTTTTAGCTGAAAGAGATAGCTTTTAAAGGCTACAAAACCTCAAGAAATAATCTTCACACCAACACACTAGATGAATGTTTCTGAGTGTGCCACTTGATCTGAATTAAGTAAAATATCCCATGCAAATTTTTAACTACCAGAAATCACCAATAAAAAGGACATTAAAGAGCTTCATTTTTAAAACAAGAAATGGTACATCGATAAAGCTGTCTTCTTTCCACAGTTCTCATAAAACTGCATTGAAGGACAAAACAGTGGGAAAATACACATGCAGTCATTAAGGTAGATTGCTTTTATGTAAGCTTGAAGTAAACATCTTACCCTTTTCTTCCAAAAGCACAATACATGATAACAAAAAGTCAGAAGTAAATGGGGTGCTTTGTATGAAGTTAGCTTTAATATATTTCCTCTCCTACAGATGGGAGAAAAAGATACTCAAAGGAGAGAGGAAAAAATAAAAGCAAAATATAAGAAAGCACCCTGCAGACAACATGGCAATAAATGCCCCCGCTACACTGATGAACAGTCTTTTTTTTAACTTTTTTCACCTTTCCATTTTTTATTTCCCCAAATACTCTTCTGTTTCATTGATGCTCAGTAGTTCCACTTTGACAATGTTTGATTCTCCTAGAACTATTATAGGCAACCAATTCATACTCTGCATTTTATTTTGCCCTTTTGCAGAGCTGAACTATTTGGTTTATCCTGCATAAAGACAACTAGTAACAAAAAGGCTCTTCAAATCACAAACAGCATTAAGGAAGAAAAAAATAGAGAGGAAGGGAAATAAAGCAACCAGCTTTTTATTCAAACAGCTCTCTACAGCCAGGGTGCCTCTTGGCAAAGCCACAAAAACACCATATCAACTCAATTTTTAAGTATATTTTTATTTCAGAAAAATGAGTATGAGTCACTAACAGCAAAGCTAATCTTTCCATTCATTTAAGAGAAACATTTTTCAGCTTCACAATTAGGGGAGGAGAACAGAGTGTTCTAGACTGAAAAATGGATTTTGAAAGTTTAGAAACAAGATGCCCTTTTTATGCTGTTACTGATCTTGGGATACAAAAGTTGGTAATACCTAACCAAAACAGAAGAGCTTTTTTACATCAGTGTGCCTGGCAGACTGCACTTCAATCATTAACAGCATCATCAAAACCAGATAATCACCACTTTAAAATTTAGTTGAATCAAAACCAAGATGGGCTTTGCGTGGAAAATAGTCCATGCAAAGTGGACTCTCTTTCTTCTTGGTACTGCTGTAAGTAAGTAAAGTAAGACTTTGTGGTGATTCCTGCTCCAGATGAAAAAGAAATATTTGGGTCAGGTCCAGCTTTTGCAAGGCTGGCTCCCTTGCCCCAGCTTGTGAGAGGAGCAACCACCCTTTGGCCAAAGCTTACAGAGGAGTCATGAAATGGCAACCCAAAGGCAGGGCATTATCTCCTGCTTTCAGAAAAGTGCCCTCAAAACCATCCCACTGGGCTCCCTCTCTCAACACTTGGTTAATTCTTTATTTTAATTCCTTATTTTAAATGGAGGGGCTCCTGGAAGAGACAGAGACCAATCACCCCCTAGATGAGCCAGGAAGTACATGAGAGATGCAGACTTAAGGTTCTCTACAACTATCTGAAAGGAGATTGTGGTGAGACAGGTTGTTCTCCTCAATAATTACCAATAGGGCAATAGGACATCTCCTCAAGTTGCCTCCGGGGAAGTTCAGGTTGGACAGTATGAAGAATTTCTGCACAGAAAAAGTGGTGAAGCCTTGGAACAGGCTGCCCAGGGCAGTGGTGGAGTCACCATCCCTGGTAGCGCTTACGCTGAGGCGCTTAGGGATGTGGGTTAGCAGGCAGGGTGGTGAGGGCTGGACTCCATGATCTTGAAGGTCTTTTCCAGCCATGATGATATGATTCTCTGACCTCAGCCCTGCCTACAAGTTTAGGCCAACAGCTCTGCAGCCTCACACAATGCTTCTCATGTTGGCTCATCCACATGCCAAAAGGCAACGTGTTAATCCTCTCCTTGCCAGGATGACCCACCTTGCAGATAACCTAACACAGTACCACTTCTTTCTCATTAGCCCTGAACAGATGGCAAATGAACCCCGAGAGACCTCCCGCCTCACCCACAAACCTTCAGCCACCCTGCTAAACTCCAGTGCTCCAGCTTTTCTCATGCGCACTTCATTATCTCTCACACTCACCACTCAAAGATTTCAAGTTCTATTTTGGTGGGGAGGAGGGATGGGGGGAAAGTAGTAAGACAACAACACAACACTACTTCAGTTCTTTTAGAGCTTTTCTACATCTACTAACTGTAATGGAGTGGTATCCAGTGTATATTAGTCTTAAAAAAAATCACAAAATGCACACCAGGTGTGTTCTCAAAAGTAGCATGAAGTTCATAGAGGCCTACAGCCCAACAGGACAGTTTCACAGACTAAATACAGTAAGAGTAGCTCAGAACAAGTTTTGAATGGCCTGTGCAGAAAGTAATAGCCTCAATATTGGGATCTGTATACCTGAATCCGAGCAGGGAAAAACAAAAGAAAAATACCCCTTTCATACACAAAGCACGCTGCTGATCTATGCCTTGAGAAAGTACACAGTAAGAGTTTCAACACCCTAGGAAAAAAGGAAAGAGTCATACCTGGGGCAGTCTAATTTAACAACCTGCAACACTGCAGTCAGTTCAGCTGCAGTATCACAGGCTGCTTCAAAGCAAGTTGCTAAATAAAGAGATGAAACGATGCTGAAGCAACCTAAAATCCTCTGGTTCACAARCACACTCAAAGCTCCGCTGAAATCAGAATATTAAGTTCCCAACTCTGCATCACAGCCAACATGGAGCTTGATCCAACGGACTGTCGTGAAGCGCATGCCTAAAGTAACTTGGGTATTTGGTGGTTTTTACATTAAAAAGTGAATGTCTGAAAATAACAATCCTAAATAAATAAATAAATAAATAAATAAATAAATAAATAAAAAAGCAAGAGAGAAAAATCAATTTGTCTGCAGCAGCTGTGGTCTGCTGTACGGTATCTCTGAATTGAGACCGAGGAGAAAAACAAGATTCTCATGTCCCAGAATGATGGGGTAGATTCTCATGTCCCAAAATGATGGGGTTTCAGCTGCCAACAGCAAGATAAACTTTTTCACATCCTTCTGCAGAAATTTAGTATTTAAACACTATCTTAAGAATAGCTCTGTCTTAATTGGTGTATTTTGAAAAAGATGTTGTACAGGCAACTCATTAAAGATTCTTCTCTGGAACATATCCCACTCCCTAATAAACACCTGATTCTGCAATGCCAAACACCCACTTCTTTGAAATTCTCTCTCATACATCCACAGCACCTTCAGGACCAAACAACTGTCAAGACTGGAATCATCTTCACTCTGGATCCTATAAAAAACACACAGTACCATCCCATAGTCTTTACATTCTCAGATCCCAATCTTACTGGGAAAAGGTGAGCTTCTGGGCAATCACATAACTCTGCCTCCAAACAGAATTAAATGAATTTATTGTTTACTCTATACCACTCACTCTCAATGACCGGAGACAAAGTTTATCAACATTTTTGTAACTGTGGGGATAATTTTACCAATCATCAGTTTTCTTCCTTCTCTAGGTTTCTTCGTAACACAAAAAGCCCAGAGAACAACAACAAAAAAAAACTGTTTCCAAGATACTACATGGAAGTCAGATAGAACTGTAATTCTGCTACCTGATACAGATGAGAAGGTGACAAATACCTCCAAGGATTTCAAAGCAAACACATTAAGACACAACCCAAACCTCTCAGAATATAAGACAAAGTCAAAAAATTAGTATAGTGTTTAAAAATCTGATTAAGTGGTACTAGTTAAACACATCCACTTACATACATGATAAATATCTTCCCCTCTGGCAGTGTAAACAGTGTATTTGGAAAAAAAAAAAGAAACACTGTAACATGCAATATTTATTGAAGCCAYCTCTAAAAAGCACATTTCTATTGTGGAGGATGTGAATCCCACTGCTAATTAATCTACTTAGTAAGCCTTACCTCCTTAAGATTTACTTTCATTCATCTATTACATTTGCTGTAGCCTACACATGCTAAAAAACAGCCACCAGAGCCTTTCAAACCACCTGAGTCTTTCAGTTAAACACTTATGCACAAAACCAATTATTTTTCTTGTCTTTTTGTCTTTAATGGCCCCTAACCTCTTTCCGTGGCCCATTTAAATGATTTTCCTTGCTTAATGAGGTAAAGCCACAAGGGCGAGCATATATTARTACTGAAGAACCAGTCAAAATAACTACTTATACTCATCCTCACCTTTTCTGTCAGCATACACAGTCTATCTTGCAACAACCCACCACCTTCCCTGTGAAACAATCACAGGTGATAGCCACAGCATTGCCATCAAGCTTTACTGATCCTGTAACGTGCCCTTACTGCTTTAGCAAGGGCTACGATTGAATTAAGTCATCTGTTTCCTGAAACAATTTCAGCATGGTGATATTTGCTATGCAGCTCCTATCTATCTGTAAAGCATGTAAGAATGGTAGTGTAATGAATGTAAATGAAATGCTGTGGAAAAGATAACCTGGACACAAGCAGTGTAAATTTCACTTCTATACTGGAAAAAAAGGAAATAGACTGCTTTCACTTGTGATTATGGTGAATTCTACTAAAAGGCAATGGAATAATTTTATATAGATATATATGGATATACAGAGATATATACACACACATAATTTTTCTTCAAGCATCATTAGGTACTTTAAGGATGCATGTTGCATGATTATACAAAAAGAATTTTTAAAATGCCAGTCCTGAAGGCGACGTACGTAATAGAGCAGCTTCATGTGAAACGTTCTACATAGTAACCCTAAAGGAAGGTGCTTTGGAGGTTCACAGCACTGCTTTGGAGGCTCAGAGCACTGCTCGGGAGGCTCAGAGCACTGCTCGGGAGGCTCAGAGCACTGCTCTGGAGGTTCACAGCACTGCTCGGGAGGCTCACAGCACTGCTCGGGAGGCTCACAGCACTGCTCGGGAGGCTCACAGCACAGCCACACCGCGAGCACCGTCACAGCGAGAGCTGCCGCCACCTACCTCGTAGGACCAGACGCACTGGGTGCCGCCGAACCTGCGGACGCAGCGCCCCACCTCCACGTCCTCGTGCGTGGTGTACATCTCGCGGAGGCACTCGCCGATGTGCGGCACCATCCTGCGCAGCACCTCGCGGCTGAAGATCATGCCCGGGCCGCCCATGCAGAAGTTCTCGCCGGGCTCCAGACCCAGCTTGCCAAGTTCTTCAATATTCCCCAGGCCCGTCTGCCCCAAATACAGCGGCTTACTGCTGTTCAGAGAGCGAAGGAACTCCTCCAGCTTTTCACCTGGAAAAGATAAAAGACCACGTTTATGCCTCCGGCTAGCCTGCCAGCCATCTGTTTTCCATATCTCAAGCTTTCCTTACATCCCGTAGACATTTCCAAGCTTCCCATAAGTGATTCCGAGCACAGGGTCCGACACCTAACTGAAAACATCCAATGACAGTTCTGCGTTTTCCAAAGACTTAATTAATACTGCAATGACACTTTCATTCACTCAAAAGCCAGAATACATTTGAAACAACCTTCACAAATAAATCTTGTTCTGTTAGACCTGTATTAGTGGAAAACACCCATTTTGCAGTGTAAAACACTCTCTAAAGCAGGGCAGGTTGCCAACACAGTTGCAGTGGGGGGAAGAGGAACGACAGACATTGGGATTGATTTTTGAAAAGGTCGAAGGGAACCTACAATTACTACTATAAACAAACCTGTTTGACACAGAATAGTTTTCTGCCTGCCTTCTTCAGGAACATGGTAAAACGCTGGCACCTTCAAAACCCAGACAYGACTTCCAGCAGTACCAGGTCCACACATTTCTCCTTCAAACACCTTTGCCAGCCTGACACAATACACTGTTAATTAATATTTATAGGCTTTTTAGCTTTTTTTCTTGTGAATTCTAGAGTTAGTGGACATATTTAAGTCAGTGCCAGCTCCCTTCAAGGCAGAGATGAGCCTGCAGAGGAGTAACAGCTTTTGAAGTCTGGCACTAAATGTATGTGTGTGTGTGTGTGTGTGTGTGTGTGTGCGCGCGCACGCATGTGCATATACATATACACACATGCACAGAGAGAGATGGCTGCACAGCCAACTGACAACTGATGTGTCCATCAAACCACTCCAACAAACCAAGGGACAAGCAGGCAAGTCTGCAGCCACCTCAAGTTAACTTGCACTGTGCTCACACCTTGGGCTTTTATGATTCCAGCATCACTGTTTTATATGGAGAGGGTCTATTTTTGGTTTCTTAGGGGCCTTTTTTATTTWTTTTTTTGCAGAGTCCAGCACCCTGCACGACCAGCAGAGATTTTCCCCTCCAGCTCTCCAAGCACAGTGCCCAGAGAGGCGGCCGCTTGTTGGCACCCCCAGGGCAGTCCCCTGTGGGATGCGGGAAGGAGTTTGCAGGGAGGCAGCGCTGAGCGCTGTGAGAGGCTGGAGCGAGACAATAACTCCGGCTAGCGGTTAAAAGAAAAACAGTGGGGAAAAAAAAAAAGAAAAAAACGGGGGGGGGGGAAAGAAGAAAAAGAAGAGGAAGAAAAAAGAAATTAGAGAAATAGAGGCTAAAAGAGAAGGGGGTGGCAATAAAAAGAATATGAAAGCGCGGCTGCGGCGGCAGGAGCGGCGCTCCGGGAGCGCGGCGCCGGCTCCGCTCGCGCTCACCTTTGATGTAGACGTCGTCGTCGGCCCTCATGAACCACTCGTACTTTTCGAGGTAGTGGTCGTGCATGTACTTGATCATCATGAAGGACTTCTTCTGCGGCGGGTACGAGTCGTCCACGCCGGGCAGCGCCACGACGGGCAGCGGCGGCGGCCCCGGCGGCGCGGCCGAGCCCTGGCTCGAGAAGAACTCCACGCGGCCGGGCACGGAGGGCGCCCACGTGCGCTGCGCCGCCAGCGCCCGGCTCCCCAGGTACTTCTGCGCCGTCATGACCCCCACGTAGAGGAAGCCGCGCGGCCGCGCGCAGCCCCCCGCGCCGCCCCAGTCGCCGCTGCCGTTGCGGCCGCCGGGCCGCGCGCCGCGCCGCTCGCCGCCCTCCTCCTCCTCGCCCTCGGGCTCGCCCTCGCCGCCCGCCGCCGCCGCCGCCGCGCGCCCGTAGTGCGGGCAGAGGCTGGAGCCGCGGCGCTTCCTCTCGCTCATCTCGGCCACGCGCGGGGCGATGAGCCACGAGGCGGCCGTGAAGCCCAGCACCAGCCCCAGCGCCACGCTCAGCCACGGCCGCCGCCACCGCGCGGCCATGGCGCGCCCGCCGCCCGCCGCCGTCCCGCTCCGCTCCGCCGCCGCCCCAAGTTCTCCTCCTCCTCCTCCGCCGGCAGCAGCAGAGGCAGCGCTGGCGGCCGCTGCGCTGCGCCCCGCTCCGCCCCGCTCCGCTCCGGCGGCACCTTGTGAGCGCCGCGCCTGGTCCTGGTCCTGGTGCTGGTCCTGGTCCCGCCCCGCCCGTCCCCTCCCACCGCTCGGCCCCCTCCACGCGGCGCCCCCGCGGCGCTGCCCCGTTCCGCGCTGCCCCGTTCCGCGCTGCGCAGGGCGCCGCGGAGCCGCCGCGGAGCCGCCGCCGCTCCGGAAGGAAGCGATTTTTTCACGGCGCCCGCCGGCTGCAGCTGCCCCGGGGCGGCCGCGCCGAGCCCGGCCGCGCCTGGGGGTCGCTCAGCGGCCCCCGGCCGGACCCCCCTGCCGGGATCGCGGCCCGCGCCCCCGGGCGCCCACGGGGCGGCCCGAGCACCGGCACCCACGGCAGAGCCCCCGGCCGCCGCCAGCCCCCGGCTGCCTCCGGCTGCCCGCGCTCCCCTCCCAAGTGCTTGGAGGCCACCTCCGTGTTCAGAGGCACCCCCAGCATCTCGACACATCCCCGGTGCTCAGACACAGCCCCGTTTGGTGGTGCCCAGCGCTGATCTCCAGCTGAAGCGGGAGACGGTCCCTGGCATCGCGTGTGGCTTTGCTGCAGCCCTCACGAGCCACCGCAGCTCCCGTGGCACRTGTTTAATAGCAAAAGCACCCCTTGTTGTCACCCTCGATGTAAGGGGAACATCTGTCACTTGGTGTTCACCTCATGGGCATAAAGATGGATACGCCAAGGTAGGGGATGGATGAGAGAACTGGCACAGCACGAGGGTAGCGACAATGTTGGAAGGGTAGAGACACGTTTTTTTTTTCTTTCTTTTTGGGAAATAGCCTCTAAAATTATCTTCAGCTGAGGACCAGAGCTTTCTTTCCACTTCTGGTCTTGGCAAGAAAATTGGTACAACTATTTTACCTTTTGCATAAAAGCTGTGAGCCTTTTTCCAAAAAGACAAGAGTTACTTGGCAACCTAAGAGGAGGAGAAGACCACCCTGCATCATCTTAAGCTACGAAGAGGTCACCTACTCTTTTTGGCTGTTAACTCATGCCTTGTGCAGCAAGCAAGCTGCTATCCACCTTCTTGAGACATGTAGAGTGTGTTAAAAAAAAAAAAAAAAAAAAAAAAAAAAAAAAAAAAAAAAAAAAAAAAAAAGGAAAGAAATCTCTTAAACTGATTTCCTGGCTCAGGAAGGTGGCAAGAGTTGATCTCAGGTACAGGTGTCCTTTGAGAAGACTTCGTCGCAGTGTTACCGCTATTTTGAGCATCTCAGTTTTTGGTATAAATTTTCTACTTAAAAATACTATCTTTGCACTCCTTTCCTCTCCCACTCACGGTTTTCTCAGTCACTGTGAGTCATGCACAGCCTCTCCAAGAGTAAGGGCACCTCCACACCTACAGGTCCCACCATCTATCTCATCTTTGCGCTCGCCCCGGTTTTCCGACATGCATTTCCATCCTGGCGTGGGGTTGCATATGTGCAACGTGTGAGACCTTCAAGACCATTTCATTGCATACACAAATGCGCTCACTCTCTGCACTCGGCTGGGCTTACTTCCCAGCTCTGACAGCTTATTTTTGTTGTAAAAGGAGCAGATAGACTTGCAGGATGCAACCCTGAAGGTCTTAACAATGAAAGTGGGCTTTCATTGGTGCAGTGTATTATCCAGTTTTTAAAGGAATTGAGTATCAGGACGTTTGGGGCAGGAATATTGATTGGCTGCAGCTACACTTAAGCTTTTAGTTCTGTGTGTTGTATTATACTAGTAATTTAATATGGTTTTGGTAAGGTCTGTCCTTTAAAAAAGTCTTTCAACAGATTTTAAGTAATGCTGAAATGCATTTAAGTAATGCTAAAATGCATTTATACAAGCAACTGTGGCATCTAGTGGTTAATAATAATAATCCCATATCTGTGTCAGTGAAGGAACTCAGGATATTTTCCAAATAAAATAAATACTTGATAGAATAACAAATTTGGTTGGTGATCAGGAATTCAYGTTTAGTTAGCCTATTACAGTTTGTAGTGCAGTTGTTAGGGATGCTACAGCAGTGTCACACTGAATATCTTTGAAAGAAATAGGAGACCACAAGTCAGTAATAGTCCCAGAAACTTGGAARAAAAAAATCTAGTAAGAATTAGGGTCGTAACTTAGGTGAAATGTATCTGTTTGCTGTCCACTGTGCCACATGCTTCTAATTAGAATCCCTAGGGCATCTCTTAATAGCTTTGATTTTGTCTTGTGAAAAAAAGAAAGTATAAAAAATGCAACCTCACATTTTATCTCGGTAGCTTTGCAGCCTACAAGTACCTTTTAAAAGCAATTTGAGATCCTTTGAGGAAGGGCATGCAGAAACATGCAAGTGCCATTAGCAATACCTCTAGATTGAAATAATACTGCTTTACTTGTCTGAAGCGAATTCTGGTCATGYGGAATTCAACAGTTTTGTCTTCCACAGCCACAAGGTCCGGGAGTGAAGGATGARCTTCGGTGTAGGAAGGGAGATGCAACACTGCAGAGCTGCCTATTCCTAAATTTGCTCTCTCACTCGTTAGCCTTATTCATGGGTCTTRATACATTTTATTCTGAGATGCAAGTGCACAACCATCAGCTATAGATTGCAAGGAAGTCTTCAAGACCAGACTTGAGAAAAAAAATGGAAAGATTTGACCTGTCTGCTTGGATGTTTTGCTCCTCAGCATCCTGAGGCACCAAATACAGTGCTGGTGCTCATACTGTCTGAGATTGTATCTATCTGGTGTATAAAAGGGCATGTAAATCAAGATAGTCTTACTAATAGTTCCATCCATAATTTTTCCTCATCAGGATTAAGAGAAAAGCAGCAAGCCAGCTGAGCGAGGCTGAGAGAAAGCCATGAAATGTTGCCTGTGGGTACAGTCTTTTATCCAGCTAGTCCCACATCCTTAGTCAATAACCTCAAGAACTGATGCTGCAAAGGTATAGGYTTATCAGCTGAGATTCGCGTAGCCCAGGAGCAGACTACAGGGAGAGAAAGCATCTGATTGAATTTCACCTTCAGCAGCTAGATCACTGAGCTTGGTTCTGCTCCAGCTTTATTTCATTCRCCCCCAGAAATCCTACACGAATGAGACAGCCTGTTAGAACTGCAGGAACTGCTTTAGGAATCAGTTACTAAAACCTGCAGCATGATACCTCTAAAATAAAACTCAGACATCTGGCAATTAATTTTTTCCACATATTTTAGAGCTATTATTTAGGATAGATCTCTTGACATCTAGCTGCACTAAAAGGTTTTGTTCTAAGGAGAGCTTTATGAAATAATAAAATTTAAATAAATAAGAATACCTAAAATACATACATGCACGTGTCAAAGATCAAGTAGCTGTTACTATTTTTGCTGATATAGTGATGTCTCAGATCAAGGCACACTTACTCATTGAAACACTATCATTGTATGCTTTCCTTGAGATGGACCAAAATAAAATTTACCAATGAATCAGTTTTTGAGTTATATTCTAAAATATTAATAAGAGCTTTAGAGAACTTAAGAAATGGAAAAGTCAGTTGTCTAATTTTTTTTTTTTGTTTTTTTAAACAGATTCTTTATAACATATTGGGTGGGTGAATTCAAAAGGTGGTCTTATGGGCTAGATTGTAGCAGCCACTAAGATCAGTTCAAACTCTCAAGATGTTGCCAAAGTACGGTAATGGAGATAAATGCTACTTTCAAAACAAAAAGTGGACTCCAAAGGCTAAGAAAAAAAGGTGACAAATGAATTGGCTTGATGGAAAAAAGAAATTTCAGTATTCTTGTGATCACATTTTTTGAAAATATTGAGCTTGAAATTCCCCTTGCACGTTCTGTTCTATCATGTAGGCATATGCTCACTTACGCAGCAGTCGTAACTATTAATCTTCCCATAACATTTTTAAAAGCATATGTTTATTCATTGATACATCTCGGTAATCATCTGCACTTACAGTTCGTTAACTAGGGGAATTGTGTTGTGGTGTTTATTTTTAATCCTATGCACTAAAATTCCTGGGTGTTGATGCTGAACCTGGTATAGTTGCATGGGTTTGGGATCATTACAACATCTTTTTGAGCATCTGCCTTTCAATATACAGTTTGATTTTGAAAATTAATTATAGRTCCAATCTATGAACCCAGAAAGCCATCATTACTGATTTTGATTTGAGCGTTTATTGTTGATTTTCCTGGCCACTGGACCCAGACAAATCTTGCACAGATGTAACTCTTCATTCTGTGACAAATCAGCTCCTTGTGCATATTATCGTATCTAAACTTAGCTTCCTACTATCATTTCCTTATGAAGCAATAGCAGCTCCCAAAGCAGGAAGTGGATTGCAGGATTTGGCACTTCACTGTCAGGCACAGAACTATTTCTGAAACTCCACGTACAGTGTAACATTCTGAGGTCAGCCAAGTCAAAAGGATAGTGCTGAACACAGAACTTTATATCTTTTGGAGACATAAGTGGTCCCGAAAATCCTGCAGTAGCTTGAGTTTGAGACTCAGGATGAGTTTGCAGCACTGGTTATTGCCTTCCCTCTTCCTCCCCCTCAAAAAATGAAAAAGACATTTTTAACTTGTGAACAGACTTATTGGCAAAATAATGAAAGATGAACATAAAATGCCCTGTAACTGTAATTCATATTTGGACTAAGACCAGAATGGCAAAAAAAAAAAAAAAAAAAAAAAGCAAAAAGAGATATAGGCTTGGTGGTGAAATCTGTGCTTATGAAAATCCTTTCAGATTTAGTATTTATTAAAATTTGATCTCACATTTATAAAGATTTATAAATGTACTTATAAATAATGCTTAAGATTACATTGTTGATTTATATATAAATTGAATATTTTTATTTAGTTTTAACTTTATTTAATATTTCTTCAAACTCCATATATTTTTCTGTATGAAGTAGAAAACTACTTCTGGTGAAGAAGTTTTTCACCAACCTGAAAGTACAGACAAATGAGACAAATCACACTGTCTTAYGAACAGCAGAAATATGTTCACAGAAATACGTTCACAGCTCTCCCACCTGCCACTGTTGGGCCTTATTTCATGGTGGACTCCTGTGTCTTCTTCCTTGGATGCAATAGTTCTTTGCACCTCAAAGGCAGAGTTTCAAATAGTTTCATATGGACTGGCAGGTGCGTATCACTTCTCCCCATAGGAGCAGACCTCCAAAATGTATGGAGAGAAGGTAGGAAAGGCATCTCTTTTCCAGTGGTCCAATGGTCCAAGTCCATCTGTTGCATCCATCTCATGCCGATGAGCTGAAGGTGAGGTCTAACCTGAAGTTTGGTAGCACACCACAGGATCTTTGATCCTGACATCAAAAGGGGCTTGCCCCCTTCCAGTGCAGAAGATGCAGATCATTTATAATGTTTATACCACATTGACCACCAAAATATTGTTGCATTTTGTGAAGGTTTTTCCCAACATTTTGAAAGAAAAAAAAAAAAAAGTGACAGGGTTTTTTTTTTTTTTTTTTTAAATCACTTAGAAGAAAACTCTGGAAAGAAAGTGTAAGGATGGATATAGAAGTGAGGGGAGAACTCCCAGAGGGAAAACTAAACAATTATCTTCCACTATAAGAAGAAACAAATTTTTAAGTACACAAGCATACACAAATATACTAACTTTTACCATCAACAAATGATGCAATGTTCATAAAGGAAAAATTCATCATTTAAACACTAAAAAAAAACTATTCTTTTTTCTTTCTTAGCTGTGCTAGAAATTTAGATTGTATTTAAGAATTCAGAACATCTCTCTGGATATCTGAGCTATCCATCTTCTCTATTGTGGTAGTAAAAGTATTATGGGGTTTTGTATAATTAAGAATACTTATTCAAAATGCCACACAAAAAGTCTACAGACTTCTTTTTAAAAAGAAGTTACCCTTGGCATACCATGCGTGCTTTTTGCTGAGAATCCTTCAAGTTTAAAACTATGAGATCTAGGGCATAGTTGTCTCTTCACAACTCTTGCTGAAACAAAGCCATTTTTTTTTCCTTAAAATAAATGAGCCATCATCATTCCTCTGAACAACCATAGGGACAAGAGAACGACATGAGGTTGTGAGGAGGAAAATTGCTGCCCCCACCCCACTTTACTAGTCAGGGTAGCAGCAGTAGTTCTAATTATATAATGAACAGATTATGGATATTGGAAAACAGGCACACTACTCTCTTCCCACTCCTGTTAAGTGAAAGTGCAGCATTACCAAATTTTGAGAAACATTTTTACCCCATTTCAGGATTATCCAGCTGGTGACGTGTCCAGCTTTGACTCTAACAACAGTTGAATAGGACCAGATGGCCTAAATCTGGAATAACTACAGAGAAGCAACTGGGGTCATGAGATTAATTCAAACTGGTGTAGCCTGAGGTAGGATTTTATCCTTCAAATCTAAAGGAAAACTGTAAACCCAGAAATTTTAGCAACACTGTTCCTTCTAATCCTTAGCATGTGGTTTGGTAGTATTGCTATGATATTTTAAGTAGTCATTTTTTTAAAAACAATGCAGAAGAGAGTGTTAGCAAGATTATAGACAGTTTGGAAGAAAAAAGAAGTTGCATTTGTTAGGTACTTTATTTAAATACCCCTTTGCCTTAGATTGACACCAAAATCACCTAATGGAATGTTGTTCTAGTTTGCAACTTGAGATGTCTGGATGAAGAGCAAATAGCAATGCTTAAAATAAAATTTTGAATCACTCTTGTATTAAAGACTGTAATAACATTATGCTTTGCAATTGTTATATAAGCCTAAAGGGGGAAAAAAAAGAAAAAGAACATACAGCTTCAATTTACATATCTGTCAGAATACTTTTTCCTTCTGATTATAGAGAGGAATTTGAGTAATTTGAATTGAAGAATTATAATTAATTATAATTGAGAATGTAAGAAATTACACTGAAAAATTAAGAAAGCAAAATATCTGAACTTCTAATTATAACCCAACTCTGTAGTATGAAAGTCTTCAGAGTTTACTTACAAGCTTTCTTGCTGAATTTGATGGGATTATAGATGTGTCAAGTTACTTTTTCCCAGTTCAGTTCCTAGTTCCTATTACCAGTTGCATTTATTAGTAGTTATATTAAAATTTGTGAGAAGGCAGATAAGAGCTACATATTATGAGCTTATTATTCCTGCTAAGTTTAATATGTTGTCTAATATAGATAATCATGCATAGAACTAGAAAGCCCGGCAAGAGTGTTTTTAAAAGGCACTAAATTTGGCATGATAAGGCATGGATAAAGGCACCAAAAGACAGAGAATAAATTCCTTCACTGTTTTTTAAAACAAATTGTAAATAATGCATAATATTGTCACGCCTGAGATAAAGATGACCTTTAGTGCTACGCACAGAAGTAATATGTTACAAGCCCCGTTTTTGTATTTGTGCCTGTTTCAAAAGGAATTGCTAAAGGAATCTTTATTTTTCAGCACTGAAGATCACTGCAAGTACTTGTTGCTTGCTGTGTTCCCTTATCATTTACTAGGTTATCATTTAAAAGAACATTTTTTCAGCTTTCACAGTGCATTTTGCTTTTTCAAGGTCATCTTTCAGAATGATGACCAGAATAAGAAAGGAGTTCTTTAGCCTACTTAAAGACTAGTAATCCTGTCCAGTGCATATGAAAATAAATTCCAAAGGAACTTTTAATAATACCTTTAAATGCCCATCTTCTGCATAATCCTATAGGGAAATTACCAAATTTAAAAAAAAAAAAAAAAAGTTAGGCATCTTGTTAAGTAGTCTTTCAACGTTATTTTTGGAAAAGATAGTTTTCTTAAAGTCAAATGCAATTACAAAAGTTGCATGGCGAAACTGTTAAATTCCTACTGGAGCCATTGGAAAGCTTATTAATTTCTGCAAGCTTTGAACTGTGCCTTAGGACTATGTTCAGTATCTGTCTTACCTGCATTCTTAGGGATTTAATGAAAGTAGGTTTTTTACAGCTAAATTAAGAGACTAATTAGTGATTAAGTTCTTCAGCAGTGGCTGGAGAAACAAATATGCACACAATATGAAGAGTAATTCTGCCACCTTGTGAAACAGTACTGTGGCTGCAGCCACAGTAATTTCTGGAAGCATTTCACTATAATTCAAGCCATCATGTGACATCCCTGAGACCAAATCTACTGTTCCACAATTTTACTTTACCCCTCTTATTAGAAGAGATATGAAAAGCAGCTGTTTCTCTACTGCCTTTATAACTTACTTGCTGAAAACTCCATTACAGATTTGAAAACTTCATCGTTTTAGTTGCTGCTTTCCTGCAATGCATAACTGGAGGACATAGCTGATACGTAGTACATAGCTGCRGTACACAGCTGGAGTAAGTAAAGAAAGGTAGTTCTTAATAGTCCTTTGTTTTCTGAAAAAATATCATCTTTAGCAGAAGTGTCAGGCAACTTATATAAACTTTCTTTGCCTGAGAATCTAGAATTGTATAATAAATTAATAAAAATTTTAAAAATCAGACATATGGAAAGGTCTTCCTAACTTTTAACTTTTCCTAAGGCAAAAGTTAAATGGTGTATTTTATCATTTTATAAATGAATCTGCCATTAAAAAAATGTAGAAAAAGCACACTTTCCTGAAAAAACTGCCATTCACTGTTAGAGACCATGTAGTAATCTACAGAGAATAACCAGGACTCCAGTAGTTCTTATGTTTAGCCTGAAGCCTTGGCACAAGATTGCAGAAAGTTTACAGATGCCACAAGTTTCAAAGAGATGCCAACATGAGTAAACTTACAAAGAAGTCTCAGGAAGGATAAAATAAATACCAACAAAATCTTCTATTGGTAAAAATAAGCCTTTTGGCCTTACTTACTTTTGGGCAGTCTTGAATATTGCTACCCCAAAGGGCTGTTATGCAAAACTTAGGTTAAAAAAAAAAAAAAAAAAAAAAAAAAGGATCTGGATTTCAAAGGCATTCTATCTACTTTTTTCTTTTTACCTTTGAAAATGCCCATATTTACTTTCTCTCTCCCCACCTCCAAAATGCCAATAAGCAGAAGAATTACCCACTAAAAACAGTTTTCATTTAAATACAAATAGAGAAGAACAGACGTGTGCTGGCATGTGTGCCCACATGGAGATACATTAGTCACAAGAGAAGAAAAACATGAAAGAAAAGTAAAACCTGAGGTTTAAAATGCAGGCATGTGGCCAAACCTTCTTTGTGTTTTAACTCAGGTAAGGATTTAATAAATAAATAAAGACTTATCCAAACAGAAAGAGTGGATTCATATTTGTTCTTTATATGGTGGTGGAAAAACCCAGCTCCACTGATGCTGGTGGCCTTTCGTGCTCCCTGCTCCTGTATTTTGCTACCTCACAATACACYTCAGAGCACAGCTACACGCAACAATCCCTCCACACTACAAAATCGGTTCATGACAATGGCTAGAACAACTCCGATTAGTTTTTGTCTAATTTGAGAGAATCCATTCTTTTCCGGGTTATCCTGCCTCTGTTGCAGAGCTGCAGCTAAGCTAGTGTTTTGTTAAACCCTTCTACATGTAGTTTTGACCGGGGCACTACCTTGGCTCAGAGTAAACCCATCTGTCTGAACTGCTTTGCTGCAAGGCAGAATGTCTGGATACTGTTTGAGACAAAACAGACGGTGTCCAGAATTCACAAAGAAGGAAAGGAGCTTATTTAATCTATATTTTTAAAAAAAGTTCTTTCCTGTGCGCATCCTGATTTTTCATCTGGGCTGGAAACTTTGAGCAGCTTTTAGCTTTCTGTTTTACACAGCAAAATTGTAGCCTCCAATTTGGTGAATTGCTTGCAGGACTATATCATTATCAGAAAGAAAGGGGGAAAAAAAAAGGGCCAATAGGTGAGCAGCTAAAGCAGGAGGGAGCTGTGAGGATGAGCCTGTGGAGGTGAAGCAAGGAGAATTAATTGGCACGTTAATTGAGGGTGGTCTAAAACCATCTACGCATTGCTCCTCATGTAACCTATTCCATCACTTGCATTATCTGGATTTCTTTCCAGATTGCTGGGATCAGGGCACTTGAGGAGGATAGCCAGGACACCCAAAGGAAATGTCACATCATTTCCTGGGCTTGGGAACATGCTGCTCCTTGTGTCTGTGCTAGCAGGTCAGAGCTGGATTCTCTTCAAAGATCATACTTTATCTCTTCCCCTCCTCCTTGTATAAAAACATACAATTGGAGAGTTAAAAGCCCCATCTGAAACCCAATAGACTTTGTCAGGCTTTGGATAAAGCTCAAAGCATGGTTATGAAGTGCAATAAGAAAAAAAAAAAAAAAAAAAAGTCATGATTTTGGCAAGAGATGGAAAAGGGAACATTCCCCTCCCAGTTCCTGTAATATTGACTGTGACAGTAAATATCTTCCAAAAATACTGCCTAGAGAAATTTATATAAAAGTTAGAGTCTAAAGTTTATCATCAGCTTTATGTTTATTATGCCAATTACCAGGCAGCAAGCCTAGGAATCAAAGCTTGTATTAGGTCACAGGTAAACTGTATGTTGTATTAACTGAAGTAGCAGATCATAAAGGAATCAGATCCATTTGATTTCAAATCAAAACCTTCTAAAAAGAATAGCAAAAAAAAAAAAAAAAAAAAAAAAAAGTCATGATTTTGGCAAGAGATGGAAAAGGGAACATTCCCCTCCCAGTTCCTGTAATATTGACTGTGACAGTAAATATCTTCCAAAAATACTGCCTAGAGAAATTTATATAAAAGTTAGAGTCTAAAGTTTATCATCAGCTTTATGTTTATTATGCCAATTACCAGGCAGCAAGCCTAGGAATCAAAGCTTGATTGGAATAGGAAGCAGGGAATCAAAGTTATTTAAGTCTTACTTTCCTTGTATCGTTATTTTGGGCTTCATTCATTCAATTAATCTCTGCCTTGAATTTCAAGACTAACACCAGCAACTCTATAGAGAGTTTGAACAGATTTCATTGTTTAACAGCTATCACAGGTTACGACAGCATCCAGCAAACAATGCCCTGCCATATGTGACCTTTAGCTGTTGCCATAGTAAGAAAGTTAAGTATYAATTGCTCAGCATATTAATCAAATCTGTACCATAGCTAGTAAATATTTTTACTTAGATTAATTGAACATCACATCAAAGCCCCTCTGCATTTTTTTTTGCTGGATGGACATGTTCTGAATATGGACATCTCTGCCCTGATGTAAAGGTCTTGACCTAAACTCTTATTACACTCTATTTCAAACCTTGGTTTGTATATAAGGGAGAGGATCTTCTTGTAATGTCAGACAAGAAACTATTAAGCAAATATTTTGTTGATACAATATCTGCCATTCTCAATTATTTATCTTCACCTTCTTAATCTGCTTTTGGAGGAGTCAAATCAACACTTTCAATGATTCATTTGTTCTGGTTTCCAAGTTATATTTGAAATCCTTCTTGCAGTAAAGAACACTGCTTTATTTATAAGCACCAGACAACAGATCCAACATAAGGGAAAGGACTGCCACTTCAATGAATTTCTTCTTTTTTTTTTTTTTTTTTCTGGTGTTTGAAGAGAACCTAGATCTAACACCTCCTGGTTTGCTCTGTTTTTCACCAGAGTTGTACATTCACACAATTGGCAGATTTGAAAAGTAACAGGCTTCTT
>NW_020455699.1:3124316-3181848 GCF_003342845.1 Nothoprocta perdicaria | reverse complement strand
TTTTTTTTTGTCATTTTAGAAGTCTTTTGTCTTTGACAGAGACTTCATGGGAGCTGCTGGGGAGAACACAGTTCAAGGGACCTCAGTTCCACTGTGCACCTCTGCACGGCTTGCACTGTCTATTGAGTTTGGATGCATTTTTTTTGAAAAGATTTCTGCTTAGCTTTATGTGCAGGAGCCCTAAAGACCTGCAAGAGCAAGAGATTTGCTACCACACTCTGAATCACACAACTCAGCCTGTGTGCTAAAACACGTGCTAGCAAGCATTTGCTGGTGCATAGACAGAAATTAATGCCTTCCAAAAAGATCRCTATCTTTGTCATCTGTCATTTCCTTATCTAGGTCATAAGATAATCCAGGTCATAATTGCCTCATATMTGAGGAAATATACTTTAACGGCCATCTCCAGGAGAAAAGCCATACGTGGCTTTTTCTTTTATTTTGTTTTAATTTAAGTGTATGCAATTTGATGCTGTCTTTGGACAAAAGGAATAAATGTATGTTTGTAAATTTTGATAAAAGCAATTCTGCCAGGATGTATTTTCTACAAAATAAACAAACAAACAAACAAACAGATTTAGTTCACAATAACAAGGCTAAATRATTTGAATGTTTTCATCCAAATGAAAGGAAGATAGAATCAAAGATGACCCCTCTAAATTTGCAGAAGTAATGTCCATCCTCCCAGTTCTTCTATTTGTGCATTCAAGAAAAGTATCAACTTCAGCTTGAGGAAAATCTTAAGGATTTAAGAAATTTTAAGAAAGTGTATGATAATGTTATTTTCATAAGTAGTAGACCCTATCACCTTGTTTGTTTTGTTAATATCTTCTGTAAGAAAAGGGGAATGTAACTTAGGGCCCAGTCCTGCAATTATAACACATAGCGGCTACAGTCAAACATTTCCTACAACTGGACTATATATGTTCTTCAGATTTTTTTTCTTTTAAGTGAAAAGCTGAAGGCCGTGGAGAGCAGACCTAATCTATAAGGCAGAAGAGTCTGCTCTGACATAATGAAAAAATGGGTTCAATTATGAGTTTTTTTTGTTTGTCTGTTTGTATATTTCACTCACATAAACAAGAACTTTGTTCATCTTTAGTTAGAAACATTATGTTGAATTTCTCAGAATTTCTTCATTTTCTTTTAATGGAATGGATAGGAAAGGGTTTTGGTTGTTTGTTAGTGGCATTACTGCATGCATGAAACCATATGTGCAGAACCCGTCAAAATTATTCACCTCTTTAGAGAGTCAAGAAAAAAAAAAGGAACTGAGGAAAGCCTCTGTCTAAAACCACATATTCCTTTCCTGTCAGTAGCACAGTGGTAACTAAGGCAGCATCTCTGTGCAAGAGATCCTGTACTTGCTAGRGAGCAGGAGCAGCTCATGCAGGTCTGGGGCTCAGTGGTAGTCCCTGCCATTGATTCCCATGCGACCAAAGACCAGCTCCTGCATTAGGAGAGCAGCCCTGACCTGCTGCTTGCCAGGACAGGTTCAGCCACCTCTTGGCTCCAAGATGCTCATTTTTCAGCTTCTGTTTGTTTTCATCAGTCTGCACTCATTTGCTCGGAGTCTCTGTAAAGAAACAGCGGCCACTTCTTCATTTTTCTGCCGCCAGTGCAAAGCTGTAGATTGCTTTCATGTGGCGCCTTGTTGTAACTTGCCCATACTTCTCCCTGCAGCTGGATAATCTGGACTGAAAAGCCACGTCCAARGGAGCTGTACAAATACGGTGAAGGATTTTGGAGCTTAATTCTGCTCTCCAAGCTCACGTGCTGCCAACTGGTGGCAAAAAATGCAAACTGGCTTAAGATAGAGGCCAGCTGCATCTGTAGCTGGCTCAAGAAACTTGAATGTTGGCTTGCAACTGAATCCATCATTGGCATATTCAGTTATAAGCAGGGCAGGTCAGTAATGGTGAAGTTAAATTAGTACAATAGAGGAAACTTCGGAAGAATCTTGTAACTATATTGTAAAAGGATGATTTATTCAGAAAATCTTGTCCAAGTTGTTATGATGAAGGATTATCCCACTCTGAATATAAAGAAAGAAATAAATACCACCAACAAAAAACTCTACAAAAATACTTGAACCTCGAAGCAGAAGCAGAAGCTCTAAGAGAGTGAGAGATCAAACGGAAGGCATGGGAAAACTTCTGGACTTTAATATCTGCCAATTAAGTTTGCTGTATTGCATTAGTTTCATTAAAGACAAAGAATTGGTGACTTGTGCAACCATATAACAACTGCATTCATCATCATTTCATCTATAGCTTCCTCCAATGAATGCTGCTGATATGATCTACAATAATTTATTCTCCAATACTTCATAAGCACGTCTTCCTATTATATTTGATGACTAGATAGGAAAATAATTTTGCATGCTGAGAACAATCCCTGATAATTCATCTTTTCTTGCCTTATATTCCCCACAGACAAGCTAGTAATCGTTCTTGTTAGGCAAATGAGGAGCAAGGAAGAGGATCCGCCTTCATCACTTCACCAACTCACCAACTGATCCATCATCGCTATACTTAGTTGTGCCTGAACCGAGGTGAATAATCTAGTGTAGTGTTTTTTTAGAAAGTAGAATGCAGCTCAGTATCTTGTCCTATGCAGTAGAAAGCAGCTCAGTATCTTGTCCTATGGACAAAGACCCATCAGTGGTAAATTATGTTGCCAAGGTCATGCAGATAGACAACATAGCCAGGGGAGTAACATTTAGTGGGTTCCACTGTGTAAGTCCTACCATGATCTATATTTGTTAGTCTTTGTAACATTGTAGGAACTTCAGGTGTTTTTATGGGACAGATGGGAGACATGAAAATCTGTCAGACTGTTTCAGAGCAAAATGGAACTTTACAATTCCTGATTTCCACTTGAAGCAGTGCTATTTTAATTCCCCAGATAGTTCTCAGCAATGGTGTTCAGTAAAAACTGATATTTGCCAGTGCTAGTCTTAAAAACAGCCTTGAGAAAGAGAGTGAAAAAGGAATAGAAAGCAAAAAAGAAAAAGTGAAAAAGAAAGAGAAAGAGAGAGAGAAAGAGAAAGAGAAAGGGAGAGAAAAGAAAAGAGAAGGAGAAAGAAAGAGAAAGAAACAGAAGAGAAAAGAAAAGGAAAAGGAAAAGGAAAAGGAAAAGGAAAAGGAAAATGAGAAAGGGAAAAAAAAAAAAAGAAAAAAAAAGAAAAAGAAAAAAAGCCAGCACCTTCAACTCCTTATTGAGGAACAAGCCTATTTGGATAATCCTACATAGCAGTATCCTAACAATTGGTTCAGCAGAATTCTCATTAAGGTGTGGTAGCATTTATAACATTATTCATTAAAAAGAAAAGCAACTGATAAAGCAAATATAAAGACTGAAGACTTGTGTTTGCCTCCATGTGGCCCGCAATCTTTGTTTTGTCAATTCAGCAGCACCAGTGCCAGCCATCCACAGAATATAATTCAGCTACAGCTCCTCTGCCTAAAAAGCCTGTGTGCTGCTGTGCATATTAAGCATTTTCCATAGGATATTGTGCTTGAAGCTCAAAAAGAAGCAAGTACAGACAACAGAAATCAGTCTAGATACACACAAAAAAACTGTCTTCCATAGCTAAGCCACTTTTTATTATCCTCAGCACGGACCATCTTTGCCTTCTGTTCTTCTGAAGGGGCACAAAGTTAGAACAGATTGAACCTAACAGGCAAAGACAAAATATTGCTTTAAGATGCACATTTATATATATTTTTCTTTATTCAGCTTCTTTATTCAGCTTCTTTACTCACTTAAAAAATGGAACTTTAAGACTGAAATTTTGCTTTATATACTTCACAGGCAATTTAAACACAGAAGTCCACCAAAATGGAAGCAAATAAACCAGACACGGAATAGATTTATTCTGTGCGTAGTGTATCTACTGTGTTCTATACTGAATCCTCCTTTCCCCTTATCTCCACAGTGCTTCCTCCAACACAACGAATTTCGTAAGAAGCAGCTAGGAAACTCCCAGATGAACCTACTTCAAGCTACAGGAGTTGCAATTCAGTGCGGCAGATGCAGCAAGTTGATGTTTGAGACAGAAGTGGTCTTTTGGAGCATTTCCAAGAGGAGCACAGTCAGCATCCAGAAACTCTCAGGGGGAAGCAAGCCCTTTTCCAGTATGCTTGTTAAGACACTGGGATATTTGGAGATATCTGTGAAACTGAGCATGTGGGTGAAAGGTCCACCATCTCAGGATTTAGATCTCCTGAAACTGTAGCGTATCATACTGCTATTAACCAATTATTCTCCTCTTTTATAATAACACAAAAACAGTTTGCTCTCTTCCTTCATGCCTTGAAAACAATATCCGTATTACAAGAGTTTTGCTGCTGTTAAGGTAGCCTTAATAGATCTTAATATATCAACAGAGAGAGCATTTAGCCTTTTATTTCCCAGAACCACATGAATTATGTGAGAGTGTGAGGGCAAAACAAACAAACAAACAAACGTCATCTATAATATATTGTGGTTCTTGGATTCAGTGTCTTCTGAAAACAGGATGGTAGAAGAACCACTCTGAAGTATATTCAGCTCTGGAGCTCCACAAATTTGCCTTCTACAACAAGAAACTCACACAAAACCCTCTGTCAGGAAGTTGTGGGGCTGTCAGGGCACACACCATCGCTGCCCAGACCAGSTCCTTCCTGGGAAAGGCCACTGGAAAGCAGCTGCAAACGGAAGAAGTAGGCATCACATTTTCGAGGGGATGTGGGCACAAGCTCTTTATCATCTCAGAGTACACTGCTCTTCAAACTTGAACCACATCTATACTTCAGCAGCAACTTTCTTGCATTCTGTTTGTAGTTAGGAAGTAACCATTGAGGGACATTTGAGTTCTGCAATAGATCTATTTACATAGCTCCAAGTGTCATTCGTTAATACAAGAAAGTCTAAAAATGCTGCAACATAAACACCTGCATACTAGACAGTGAGGTACCTTCAAGAATTATCTTAGTTTATGATTTGAGCCTAGCTCAGTAGGATAGATCGCACATCTGCAAAAAGCCCAGATCTCATTACTTGTGAACTTAAACTGGTTGCAAAGTAAGCAGATGTTGTAGCCTGTTCTGTGCCAAAGCATCTCTTACCTAATTGTCAGCACAGGGATTTGGAGAAACCCTCCTGATCTTTCTGTGACAGAGACAGAAATACATCCACCCAGGTTCTGCTCTTATAGCTCTCTAGCAGTCAAATCAGTGCTAATGAAACCCTCACATCATTGAGCATAACTCACATCATTGCATTTTCCTTTTTTAAATTTCACCTAACATTACCTGTATCAAAATGTAAAGTCACTCTTTCCTTCTTTTGATCTTTTGAAATTTKCCTTCTCTTCTAAGAAACGTATTGCCAGAGGAAAAAAAAAAAAAAAAAAGAACAAAAGCTGAAGCTAGAAAATGTGGAAACATATGCTGTACTGAACTAACCAGCCCTGCAATACCCTTTCTGTGGATAAGCTCTTATCTTTCACTATGGTAGAAAAATAGCCGTAGTTTTCCAAAAATAGTGGCAGATAGAGCTTTGCCACCAACCAGGATCCAGTGTGCCACATCTTCAGAAATGAAAAATATGAGATGAGAGAGACAATGAGAAATCAGTTGTGTATTTTTTGCATATTATTTAGCTGGACACTTGTTTTGGGAGCAGGAGGTAGCAGTGGGGAGGCCAATGAAGAGAAGAAAGATAAAGAGAAAAGTTGGGAATGTCATCCTGGAAATTTTGCAAGATACTGTAGCAGTTTGGGAAAACTCACTGTACTAAAAGAAGTTAAAAAATAAAAATAAAAAAAAAATCTGGTTCTTAGAAAGTTCCACAAGCTAATCCTTATTTGTTGGAAGTTAATGTTACTAAAATTGCTTGTGAAAGCCATTGCCAGTACAATTAGAAGTTGGCAGTGTCTGAGCAAACAAAAGCTCCTGTACATTTTCTTCTATAATTGTGATGGAACTCAGCTTGCAAAAATAAATGTCTGGCTGTGTATTTGTATGACTGCAACAAAAGGACTATGGTCTTTTATATTGAAAAGTTGCATGTCAAATGCATAGCAATCTTGTTCACTTTTTGTTTAAAATCAGTATTCCCTGTTCATTGTTCTTCTAATRTGAAACTTGAAAGGCTGAAGCAGGTCAGTATCATATGAGTGTTAAACTCAGGACAAGTTCACTGCCATTGATGGACTTTCTGTCAAGGTGAATTTTGGCTGATGTAAGTCTTTTGCTTTTGATAGCATCTTGTGCTCCTTAGCATATGCCTGAGGAAATGGAAAATTATTTGTGTGTAGCCACTTGGAAATTTCTAAGGAACACATATGCAGTGGACCAGTTTCTTGGTCAAGTCACCAACACAAGTGCTCTGTCTCCCTACCCTCCACCAGTAGCCAGTGCTACTCACGATGTGTGGGAAGAAGCTAAGGTAAGGAACAAAGAACGAAAAGACACCATTCCTCCTCTTAGGAGAAGGCAGAGCATAGCAGAAGGCTGAAAAATGCAGCAGACAGTAATGTAATATTACTGTATTAATATATTAATGTAGTAAGGGATGACTCAGTGGCATATATTGGACCTGTATTTCATATGTATGCTTTTACTAGCTATTAAGTAGAATGAGGGATTCTACATAGGAGACTTTGYTGGAAATTGAGTTGCATACTATTAGAATCAGAATTAGAATCAAAAGCCATATTGACATATGTTTGTATACTGATCTAAACTGAACTCCTTGCTTATTTTTAAACATTTGCTTAAATCCCGCTGAAGTGGAATAAATTTACATGTAAGTGGTCTTTTCAAGCTAGGAATAAACTCCTGAATTGAGATCTTAGATTTTACTGAATATGGAAAAAGATATTGTATGTCCTATTTGAATGCCATTACCTGCTAGACCTATTTCACTCTTCTAGCTTTAAAAGCACTTTTATAATACACTAAAAGTGCAATTTTCCAAGCATCAGTCCTCGTCTAGGAGTTATAGATTTTTGTTTGTTTATTTGTTTTGTTTTGTTTTGTTTTTTTCATCAGTACCCTGTCAAAGATAATTTAAAATCTGATCAGTAAAGCATCCATGCAAAGCACTCTTGTCAACCACAAAATATAATTGCYCATGTACAACATGTCTCAATGTTTTATCCAATGATTGACCAAGTGGTGCTTCATCAATTACCTTTAGAGAAAGCAAATTGTTTGAAGCGATCTCACACTCCACTCAACTTGAAAAGTGCTCGTTTGCCATCTCTGAATCTACTCTCCCTGCAAATGTATTTAACTCTGGATTATTTTCTCAAACTCAAGAAAGCAAAGCAGAAGCACAAGCAGAAACTCTAGGACTRCTCCTTCGCATGAGCAGCGCTTGCCTGCTTCCCTACAGGAACTGCAGGTGCTCTCACGAAGCGACAGGGACGGACTTTTTGCCTTTTTCCCCCTCTTTTTCTGTATATTTACTTGGTTTTGGCGCTCAGAGTGGAGCACAAGGAGCTTGCAAGGGCCGCGCAGGGGCGGCGTTCGGACACCGGGTGGCAGCAAAGGAGCCCTCATGAGCGAAGTCACGACGGGAACGTCCAAAAATAAAATACTAAGTGTTTATACACACACATATATATATCAATATCAAATAAAATATTTAAAAATAAATATGTATATATATGTATAAACAAAAAAACTCAAATGGCAGAAAAGCCATCAAAACGTGCCTGGAAGTTTTTTTGCCTTTGCCATCTCCCCGCTAGATGACAGCAGTGCAACTGGGCTGAAACAGCCAGTAATGGATTTATGGAGAAAACGATTTTAGACCCGCTGCTAAACCCTCGGAGAGCAATACAGTTAAGAAACTCTCATTATTGGCYGTTTTCCTGGAAATTACAGTGCTCTTTGCTTTTAGGCTTCCCGCCTACAGGCCTCAATGATTTACAAAAATACATTTCTGCATTGTATGCAGTGCACTTAAAGCCAATGTACTCAGACTGGAAAAAAAAAAAAAAAAACAGTTAAGTATTGTTGCTTATTGTTGCTTTAATGTGAATAATTACTTTGTAATGTCAGCTATTAGTCTTGTAAAATGTTTCTAAGCTTTTACTCCCATAAACTGAATGGATCTGATCTTCCAGACAAAAAGCCTGTCTACATGAGAACTACAGAAGCCCGGAGATTGAGTTCCCCAGTATTTTTACAGCTCCATCCAATTTTATAATATACTTACTAATTTTATGCCAATGGCTTTGTATTAAAATGCAGCTACACTTTTGCTATAGCCTGGGCACCAGATTAAAGCACAACATTATTTTAACGTGAGCCTTCAAAGAAGTTATGGTACATACTGCAACAGACAAAATAGTTGATGAAACAAACTAGATTCAAGCTTGAACAAGAGGAAATGGGGAATTAAGTATGTTTACCTCCTTGTTTCCCCATCAATGAAGATGAAACCACCCGAAATGAATGCAACGCACCCAGCCCTGCAAGGTATAAATAGAGCATGTCCAGGATTGAAAGGGGGCAACATACACTTGTCCACCTTTATCCTATTCTTGACTTATTTCAAAGCGCTTTCTGTTTGAAGAAGGGCAGCACTGATATATAAAACCAGCTTCCTGGGTTACATGTCCCTGTGAGGTTTGCTTGTGCAAGTGAGGGTAATTCCCCGCTCAGCAGCACTGCAGCTGTAGCTCTAACATAGAGGTGTGAGGGACCTACAGCCCACAAAGAGCTTGGCAGAGACAAAAGAAATAATGCAAGTGCTTCTTTCTTTTTATTTTGTTATTAAATTTCTTTGGCATTTCATCTCTTATTTTCAATCTCCTAATTATTCTGAGGTACATCAACTTAATTGTCCGACTCCCATTATTTAGTTTTTGTTCCTTTCCTTTACAAATGACCTTTTACATGGCAGTATCACATAATATTTAATTTTTTCACTGTATACTGTAATTCCAACTTACACCCTAGTACAAATTYTGCTCCATTTTCTCACACAGCTTATTAAAAAAAATTACTCTCCCTTTTGGGGTGACAGAATTGCTACATGTTTAGTTAACAGGACATAGGGGTGAAAAAACCTTGCCTCAGAAAATTCTTTTGATGGAAGTTCAAAGATTTCAAGATTTCTGTGTTTTTACTCCTCTGACAAGACATAAGGAAACATTTATGCATTTAAGGTAGCATTTTGGTAAGTTCTGAGTTGCTTTTGGTCATTAGTAATGTATATTTTTTGTTTGAGAAATCTTTGGGATATCTTGAATACTACTTTATGCTATTTTTATRTATTCAAATCATAGCTAGCATAGAAAAGTGAAGATGGTGGTGCATATTTACTAGAACAAATAATCAAGTAGTTGCTTATATTGACCGTATGTACCATACTAAAGATTGCATCTGGCCCAAATCACTAGTCAAAAGAATAAGGCATTATGAGAAGTGACTTATTTATAGTTTTCCTTTTAATTATACCCATAAGGCAAGTTCTGTTTTGCTCAGTGTACTTGTTTCTTTTCAGGATCAATTCCGTATGCTGCACAGGAACATTATAATGTAGTGATGTCAAACAAATTGTATTTGTGACAAAAATTCGGGAAATTCAATAAAACAAGGGAGGGGAATAGCTTAATAAAAATTATTTATTGAAAAACTTCCATCAACAGTATTTGGCTGCATTAAGTAAGTAAAATGCTGAGGGTGAGTATGATAATCAGGATGCACACAGCTAACACAATGAGCAGGATGATTCGGCAACATTTGGAATTTTTTTTTTCTTTCTCTTTSTTTTTTATCAAGGTATCATACCCAGGAGTATAAATATCCCCCATCCAGAACTGTAGATCATTAGGATTTTCCTAAAAGAAAAATCAGAAAATGGACTCAGTTCCTCTGTCTTGCACATAAAGCCATTAGGACATAGCTAGAGTATTCTGGCTCTCATCAGATTGTGATTAATGAATTTAAATCATCATAACATAAATACAAGAGACTTTCWCTTGAACACAGGTTGCACTACTTGCCAGATGTTGCAAATGTTGTTCCACYGGGGAAAATTAAAACCATGTATGTTTTTAGCCAGGAACCAAACATAACGCACCAGCCTTTGTAAAGCGATTAGAAGACCTGAAGAAACCATGTCAAAGAAAAGATACTAATTTACACAGGCCAATAGAAGTCACTTTCAAAAACAAAGGAATAAAAAAGAAAAAAAAAAAAAGGAAATGGAACCATAAAAGGGTCAACCCACAAGCAGGAAGGATTCTACATGATGGAAGGCTGAGGAAATATATGCTAACTGATAAACAGAAGGATGCCATTTAAATGGATATTTATGTGACCATTTAGTACATCGGTTCCTCAATTATGAATCTCCTCCCTATTTTTCTTAGTAAGATAAAAACTGTGCAGTCTCCATTTTATGGATGGGGAAATGAGTTATGGGCTGTGGTGGCAGAAGAGTTTTTGTAGCCACAGAGGTCATCTTCAGCCAAGTTGAAACAATAGGTGTCTAATCAGATGTAGGCTGCTTTTTCAGGTGAGGCTGGTGTCATGTGTGTGCAGGAAAGCATGTTCATCCTCACTTCTGGAATCCCACCAGGAGCGAGCAGAACATTCTACCTTGCAGTTTGTGCACACGCATCATCACGTGCACATGAGCAGCACCTTACCTTGATGAGGGTGGCCAAGTTGGAGTGCAGTGAATGTCTGTCAAAGTCTTGCGCGGTCCAGGAAGGAATCTTTTTCTTCTCCTCCCAGTCGCCCTCCACATAGATATCACTGTACAAGGGGTTGCTTTTGATTGTAGATTTAAGGGTGATGGGTGTAATGTGTTTCCCAAGTGCTTTGTCTATCATTTCTTGGCTGGTCCCACTCACTTCCAAGCCAGGCAGGTCTGTGACATTTTTCTTTTCTCTCTGTAAGACACAAGTTAGAACAGAAGGTGACTTTCCTCTCTGTTTACCTATGATATTGGCCCCATTCCAGTGTTATCATCTGTAATAGAGTAGAAGCATTTTTAAAATTACACATGCACCAATTTTTCTTGTCCTGGGAAACATCTACAGTGAAATAAGGGGGCCTGACTCTTCACTTTGTGCAGATTTCTTCCTTATGTGGTAAGCATATGGGTGTAATATGAAGACCAAACTTCTGTGCTAACACAAACTGACACAATGATGCTTGCAGGAGGAAGAGCCCTACCGTAGATGAAGGAGCACCCCAGTGAAGCTTGCAGTTCTGAGGAAACCCAGGGGAGTGTGATGCAGAAGCAGAGTTGTGAGCACAGAGCTGAGAAGCAGAACTGTGAGCACAGAGCTGAGCAGATGTTACAGAGCGCAAAGGCTACAGGGTCTAGCTTTCCTGGAGATGCACCTCAGAGAGCAGGGCTAGGACAAGCTGTGGGGCGAAACAAGCACTGAGGCAGCATGACGAAGGAGAGGGGCTGCTGCAGGTGGGGCGAGCTTCCACTTTTGGTGGGAACCGCCTGCAATACCACATCGTCACCTCCCTCATGTCTCAGTGCCCTTGCACATGCACAGAGTCAGTCTGGGGCAGCCAAGTGTAGCCACAGAGCAGAGCGGCTGGTTTCCTTGAAAATGGAAAGAACCAGGAGAGAAAAAAACAGCCTTTATCTAAGGCTAGCCCTAGCATCGTGCTTGCATCATTCTTATCACCAAATGGTGCACAAACGACATGTTTCCTATCAAGAATTATCATTAGTAGGTAGGTGGATCCTCAGTGCCCTCCCAGTCCCTCTGTTAGTTCATGATTTCCATATGTCATTCCTTAACCTTGACATATTCCCYGACAATATTAGCCTTTGCATTGCAGTTGGAGCAGACACTGAAGCTCGTTGGATTCTTCTGGCCAGATTTCAGCTGAGCTGGTGTTTTTAACTGTCATTTCTTTCTGACTGCATTTTATTTTATTTTATTTATTTCTCATTTAAAATTTGTCAAAGACCTTAATAGTGCATCCCTCAGGCTTGCTATATAGTTGAATTTGGAGAACATTTTGCTGAAGAAGGCAAACTGTCTCAACAGGGGACGTTCAGTCTCCTTAGGCTAAAATGTTGTGAAAAGAATGTGACTTGACAGTAATTTTTAAAGCTGTTTTAAATATAAAAAAAAAAATCTCCAAAACTGGATATAAAAGGCATGATGCAAAATTTGTTCTTAAAAGAGTACTTTGTGGCAAAACTTTTGTGGCAAAACTTTTTTTTTCTTTCTTTCTTTCTTTGCCTGAGGACTATCTTCCTTCTCATGGACAGCAAGACATGGGAACTGGAGAGTGTGGTACCCTGGAGGAAAACCAGCAAGGAAATATGATGGGAGGAGCAATGTGATTTTACCATGCGAGCTGGAAATTAGGGCAGGAGAAGGCTTTGGAAGGCAGACACAGACATGCCAAGTTAATGAGGAGAATATGCTTGAGTACTGCTGAATGTGCAGTGGTGAAACTTTTGCAGCAGCTACATCTTAGAGACTAGATAGGAAACAGGAATGAGAGAAGTTTGAAAGAAAAACAAATAAGACAAGATTTAAGTCCAACAAATGATAAAGAGAAACAGATTGCATGAAACATACCTATTTATGCAAAAAGCAGAGAAAGAGATTACAGCATAAAAAATACACCTACATGTATTAATTCAAGGAGAAAACTGCACATTTCTGCTTTTAACATCCACAAGATCTTCCAGCACTGTTTTCACAGATTTCTATTCCTTGATTCTGATTCAGGAGAATAAATGTTTAAAGAAAGGCGAGAGTAATGTAAACCAAGAACTATATTCACCATATCTGAGAGCGGACTTGAGTGAGGGTGGAACAGCCCTTCTCTAAATCCAGCATTATAACATGTAGCATGTGTCACCCTTCACCCAAGTGGGGCAGAGAACACCTCATCCTCAAAGCAAGAGTGGTTATGAACAAACTGAGAAACTGTAGCTGAAAAGCTTTGAGGAAATAACCACAGCCAGGCTAACACTCTGTCGAATCCAGGATAGACAAGGCCCATCTCCTGGCCATCCCCTCATCCGGATCTCACGAGATGGGATCGGTGAGCAGCCTCAAGACAAGTGGATTGGACAGTGTAACTCAATGCACAAAGAGGGATCCTGGGGGCCCCCAGGACAGCAGCTGCGGCAGGGATCACGATCCAAAGAGGCAGAAGCTCTTTGTGCTGTAATGCCTGCAAGCCAGGCCTCCAGATACTGCAGGAAGTGTTCTGCAAGAGCTCCTCAAGCCAAATAAAAGTGAGTGATTACTGTATTGGCAAGTAATTTGGGGAGAATTTCAACCTTCTGTTGTATAAAGTGTGTTGACCCTCCCCCAAGAAGCTCCCAGCATGGCAAAAGACATTTTTCTTTTACAAAGGCTTGTTCCTAAGAGCTGCAAAAAGGTCTGATGGACAAAATGCTGCTAGGTAGYGATGTAAATCATTCCCTGTAGTATCTGTAACAACTGTGCAGATATTGCAATACATCCATTCAGTAAATAAAATTTATTTATCATTATATATAATTGCTGGATCTTTCAAATTTCCTTTCTGTATTTTCCATTCATCTGATCTAACAGAGAATGTGGGGAATACCAACCAGTAAAACTCCCCGAGTCTAGGCAAGCAGATGTGAAAGCCAACAGGGCAGACAGATCACTTCAAGGACTCTTCATGCCTTGGAAGGGAAGGGAATGAAGGAGCATCAGATGTGCTTTGCRGGGACATGCAGCAGGATCATACACCACAAGGTAACTTGGGAGCCAATCTGACATGAGGAGAAGATCAGAAGGTGGCTATAAAAACATGCAATCCTAAATGGTAGCACTCAGAAAGAGCATTATCAGAGAAAAAAAGAGGCCTTCATCCTGACTGCTTTTATTACAGAGTGTCTGGARTACTTTTGTCCTAATAAGTAACTATTTACTTGAAGAAAGCTGTTTTGTCCGTTGCTCATTACAGAGATCTGCAGGGTTGTGAGCATGTTACATAAAAACTGCTGTACAGAGTCAGCCCAGAGCTGCTGCCAACCTTGCAGCTGGTGTCTGGCTGCGGCCAGTTGCAAATGTCTGGGGAAGGCGGAGGGAACAGGAGAAGTATGTAATGCTTCTTACATTCAAGAATGTAAGAGCCAAGGGACAAGCAAGTGACTGTAACCCTAGCACCTAGCTAAGAGGTGAAAATCTTGTCTTGCAGACTTCAGCTACATGCAAAGGATGATCTGAGAGAAAAGTTAAGGGAACAGGGTTATTTAGCATGGACCCTATAAGGTGTGCAGTGGTAAAATTTATAGAGAGTTGTAAATTTCTTAAGCACCTCTAGCAGAGAAGTAGTGCAGCATCCAAAAGCAAAATGCTGTTCAGAAGAAATAGAGAAGGATAAAGGCAGGAAAGGAAAGCTGGGGAATTGCAACGACTGGGCCAGATAGCTGAAAATGCAGCAATGCACCTYGGTTCACAGTAGTGGAAGAAGACAATTAAATTGGGTGTATTCCTGCATTTGGAAACACAGTGTGGGGCAGACAGTCCACCAGGAGTGTCCAGAAAGCTGCCAGCAGCTAGCTCTGCTCRGAAGAACCAGCCTGTGCTTTTCATGCTGCTTCTCATGAGGGAAGGCTGAGACTCCTGAACTGCTTTATGGACTGTTGCATTTAAAATAYATGATGAAAATACTAAATGGGAAAACTCAGGCCCAGAACAGGAGATGCAAGGCAAGAATGATGAGCTACAGCTTTTGTCTGTTAGAAATACATATTGCTTGTATAAAAAAATGCCTTTTTATAGCAAAAATAAATCAAAATGCTTATAGGTGGAGGGAACATGTTAGAGCACTTAGGGGCCCCTCATTTTGCACTATCTCCTGATAAAGGGCTGGAAGGAGTCCCAAGAAACAAGAGCTTCTTAAATAGCTTCTTAAATGGCTTCCTGGGCAGGGACTTGCTCTCTGGCTTTAATGGCTTCACACACATGGATGACCACCCTTGAGTGAGGAGCTGTTGGGAGGGAGCACACGGAAACCGCCCCATGCCGTGGAGGGAGCTGTGGGATGTGGCCAGCTGGGGTGGCCACCCCTCACTGAGCCCCATGGACAGATGCACTTCCCCACGCCAGGACGGGAAGCAGAGCAGGCAGCTGGCGCTCCCGACAGGGTGGGGAATGGCCCCCGGCTCCCAGGGCGTCCGGAAAAGGGGAAGGAGGAAGCAGGGCCGGCGGGGTGCGAGCTGATGCAGCTGGGCTGCTGCTGAGCCCAGCTCAGCATCTCCAGGGCCTCCTCTGTGCCGTGCTGACATAGCTATTTATTTATTTATTTTAACAGAGAAACTGCTACTGCTGCTTTAGAGTAACTTAACCCAGTCAGTCTCCTATCAAGGTAATACAAGGATGAGAGCAGAAAGAGAAAGAGGAAAAAAGGTAAAACAGAGGAAGCTGCTGCAAGCTGTAGCCAGTAAGACATTAGCAAGGATGTCTGATACTATACACACCTCACAGGGTTAGARGAATACAGTCTGGATTTTCATGTTTAAGCCTGAATTTTATCTCCTGTTTCTTTTTCCTTCTTTCTCGTATCTCAAAGTTCTTCTACAAGGGACTTCCACACTTGGCCCCTTACTACAATTAATTGCAATTTGTTATTAATAAATGTGCTGAAAAATGCTATGAAAATACTACAAGTGGTAGTGGTACCCCCTGCTTTATTGAAATGAAGTAGGTTGAYCACCACAAAAATGGTGTGTGCACTCCTGAAGCCTGATTCTTCCTAAAGTCAATGGGAAAAATCCCAGGGCCGTCAAAGGTGGGATTTGGGAACACTGGCAGCCGAATCAACAGCAGAAGGCTCAAACTCACTTGCTGTTTGTCTGCAGATCCCACAAACAAGATAGAAAGAAAACAGGGAGAAAGATATCCACTGTTACACTTACCTGCGAATAGACTCTGTTGTGCCACCGCTGCGCTGCAGGTAAAGCTGCTTCTGGGAATTTCACCAGGTGAGCTTGGAAGAAGGCAGAGTTTTTCACCAAAGACTTCACCTCCAGCTGYAGGAATTTATTGGGGTGGTTGTTATTTGGCAAAACGGAGAAATCCATGTTTCCCTCCTGTCGAGTAATAGTGAAAACAGCCCAAGCTCCCGCTTCCTGGCTGTGCATGCTCTCTCTATTATTAATGACGTGAAGAGGGATACGACAGTTTCCTGAAACTGTATCTGACCCCTGTTTGGTGTCAGCCTTACTTATATCATCTACCTATGATAAAAGATCTTTTTGAAGTGGCAGAGAGGACAGGACATGTTTGTCTAAGTACTGAGCTTAAGTTTTCAAGTTSAAGGTCTACTTTGATGGATATATATATGTGTTCATTAAAGCTAACAGAGTATCAGTGAAGAGATGCATGAGATGCTTAAATGTATATCCGTACTTCCTCTAGTAACCTGCCAAAATGTCAAGTTTACAGTATCTCTAAGTAAGCTTTTTATTCTATTTTCCCCTTCAGAAAATTAGATGCAGTTCAGAGTGCAAAGCCAGGAGCAATACAACTCCTCCTTTTCCATGGTGGTAGCAATATGCATTATGGTATTCTGCTGATCAGCACCATTTTACTCAGACTGCTATCACATGCACTTTTCTTTTGACTTTCAGCTAAAGAAATTCCTTTTATCATCATAATCAGTCAAAGTAACCCCCCATTTAGGTTAAACTTGTATTCAAATCTTTTTTGTCAGATATGTTTCATTTCTGGTAACACTGACACATATGAAAAGTTCTTTGAAAGTTCATTTTGAAATCTAAGAAAAATTACTTTGGACCAAGTTAAGCATTGGGAATTAGGGCATTGTGAAACTTTTAGCTTATACTTAGACCAGATAATCACTAAGCAGAAATTACACTGGCAAATCCACTTTCCTTATACAGGATTGCTGAGATTAATAAATAACAAACAAAACAAAACAAAACAAAACAAAACAAAACAAAAYAAAATAAAATAAGCAAATCATTTTTAGAATTTTAACAATATGAGATGCTATTTTAGCAATAAATAACAAAATATTGTTATTGCCCAATTGGCAATTATTTGTTTGTCAAACAAGTATTCAAGAAGAAGCTCAGAGTTTTGTATTAGCTTGAAGAAAATTAGCATTTCTTTCTTTCATCATGGTGAAGACCTGAAGCTCTGTAACAGACCTCCATAAGGTACTTTTAGTGACCATCATGATGTTGCTGCTCCAGATCTAGTATAACATGTAGTTACTCTGTTTCTGYGCAGAAATAGATGAGTATTAATTAGCATTCTATGATACCTAGGTATATGAATCCATGTTGAGCATAAATCCCCTTTTGAGCTCCCTGTGAGCACAGGATTTTTTCCATGTTACTGTTGCATGCAAAGTGTGGTGCAGCTGTGAAAAAATATTTGTTGACACTACTTCATGACATAAAAACATAAAAATGCCCTAGTGGATCCAACCACCTAAGTCCAGGATCTAGCTGGTCTTTTTTTTTCCTATTTTTTCCTGCTATTCCTTTAGAGTAAGTCAATAACTTAAGCCTGTAGTAACCAATGACACCACAGTCTTTCTCCAGACTTGTAACTAGTCATTGCAAATTGCAAGTTTGATATTTTGTAAGCATATTTTAGGCTATTTTTCTATACCTGCACTACCATACATATACTCACAATTAAGTCCATCAGCCAGCGTTTTGCCCAGTTACTCAATTTTGTGAGGACCTTCTGGAATTCCTAGCAATTGAGACAAAACTTGGTCATGATCTGCATCGTTGAAAATCTCAGTGTTACACTCTTCTTTCGGACATGAATGAAAATGTTCAGCAAACCTGAGCTCAGCATAATATCTTGCAGATGCACTCTGCTGAGCCTTCTCCATTCTGAAAGGCAACTGTTGAACTCTGCCTTTTGCTTCTTATCCTTTAATCGGATWTCTGGTAATAAAAAGCCTATTCTACACTCCTGCATCAAAATAGTTTCGCCAATATTCTTGAATGTGAACATTTGTGAAAAACTTTATATCCAAATATACCATATTTATCAGATTATGCTTGCTAAGGACCCTACTAAGACCATGCTGACTCTTTTCCAATAGCGCATGTTTGTCCATGTACTCAGTAACCTTATCCTTTATTAAAAGCTATTACTGCAACTGGTAAAAGAACTTCAGACTCCATAACCCATAGTCCAGGGTCCCCTGGACTCCCCTTTTTCTGTAGGTCTTTTTCCAACTCTAGTTTCTTATAGCATCTAACCTACGTAGTTGGTATAATATCCTTGCATATTTACTTTAAATTAATGCAGCTTCTTTGACCACTCCACTAAAGGGAATGAGCAAAGTCTGAGAAACTGCACAACTTTTAAACAACAAAAGGCTAGTGCACAGAATTCATTGGGTTGCTTTTTCACTTATCAAATGACTCTTGTGTCTTTGTCTTTGAAAATGACAAGGGAAACTGAATGAAAAAATAATTAAAGAAATCAAAACAAAACCCATCCTTCAGAATGAAACAACAAACACCAAACCCACCAAATGAAAGCATATTAAAATTCTGGTATTCCTTTTCTCTTTCAGAAGGGTTTAAGAAGGGGAACTTCCAGCTTTTGTTCACGGCTGTGTTCAGCCAGTTTGCATCTGCAATGAAGTGTCCCCACTGTGCACTGGCCAAGCACAAGCCCTGTGCTGCACTTAAATCCCGCTTAATACATCAAAATTCAGCCTAAGTGGGATTTAATTAGCAGAGAGGTCTACTAGCGCTCCTGTGAACTGCAGTAAGTTCCACCTTTACTTGCCAGCTGAGCTTGAATGATTGGAAATTCATTAGCTGAAGTGTTACATATTCATCAGGCTGGAAGGAAAACAGGTTCACGCAGGGAGATTGTTACCGGGTCGGGGGAGAGAGGACACAACTCCCAACCCAGCAAGTGGGGGTGTGACTGTCTGCTGGTGCAGATGGCAAGCGCTTCCCCCAGCACAGCTGGAAGTGCTGCCAGATGTCAGCCAGCCCTGTGCCCTGCCGAGCGCCGGCCYCACACCACCGCCCCAAGGCTGCTCATTGTTTTCTAACAAAACAGACGGTTTGGTCTCTGTTGCTCCTCCAAATGCCAAGGCAGTGCATCCAGACAGCAAAAGTAAAACTTGCTCCGAAATTCCTTCAGAGAAAGAACCAAGAGGTATCTTTGCTTTGTAAACACAGACCTGCTTCCAAATGGCTCAAACACATCTAATTAATCACTTTGAACTATTGATACTGGAGGAATGGAAGATGGAGCTGAAACTATAAACTGATTTCAATCACTTTATTTATAGTGAATATATCACTTGGCTGTGCAGTTTTTTATCCTCGGTCACCCCCATCCTTTTTCTCCACGATGTGCTGCAAGGATGATTGGAATACAGTTCATCTAGTATTTACAATAGATACAGGAAAGGATAAAAATGAGCTTCTCTCTTTTGTAATAAAGTCAACTTTCTTGTTCACAGAATACTTAGAAACAGCAGAGCACAAATATTTAAAATTGCATGGTTGATACACGCAGGTGAAAAAAAAAAAAAAGAAAAAGGAGGTTTTCTGGCCCTTACTTTGGAGACCTTAACATTTGTTTGATTTTTTTGCTGGTGTTATTCCAGCAAGTGCAGAAGTATTTGTAGGACTGGATTCTGGGTAAATATGAAGAAAATTTTAAATAAAGATCATATTTTATGCCTATCAACTACAATAACTTCATTATATCTTAAAGTGTGTCTCTGAAACTGAGGAGTTATCTACAACAGCAGCTGAGCTTTCTATACATTGGTAGTGCACTGTGTCATTTTAATTATACAAAATATATTTTCACACTCTGTAATGTCAGAGGTATTTTTCTTCTTTACTTTTTAAAGCAAAAGATATTTAATTTAAAACCATTAGCACATCATTAAAACTGCAGTTTTTGAATGTATGGCAGTATCTGCCAAATGTGAGGGACTACAGCTATTTGAAAGCACATATATCGATTTCATGGGAAAGCAGGAATGCTGCTAAGTATTCTTCCTGGATGTGACTGCCATCCTGACTGGCAAGCCTGAGCATACTAAATCTTGGGTGGATATCTACATCACATCTATAAAGGAGACTCCATGGAGAGGTTTAAAAGGCATAATTGCTCAGACCAAAAAAGTTGCATGCCTTTCATTTCCTCTGGGCACAAATTCATACACGGAGTTGCATTGTGCTCCAAATCTGTTACTTATGCCTATCAACARGCATGGCAATTCAATACACAGTAGTTACTACAAAGATGTCAGGTGCTTCCTGGTCCAGGTCTACTAGAATGCTGCAGTAATTCAGCATGGATGGAAAGTTCCCCTTTCCATACAGCCTTGCAAGGAGGCAAATTCACATTAAATTGTTACAGTCATTACTACATCCTGTGATGCCTTTCAGACCCATTTCTCCAGCTGTCTTGCCTGCAGAGCTGGCTATGTATTTTCAGAGCATGTCTAATGACTTCTGTTAGGAAAYGGAGTCCAAGGTCTTACTCCTCTCCTACGGCCAAGTTTGAGGGCTACAGAACTCCCTGGGGATGCTATCTCTACTCCACTGATTACTACTTTATTATACCTTGCTTTTCATGTATCTTCATAACACAGATGGGTTCATAAGGGTTATATCTGTCTGCAGTCAGAGAAAAGTCAGGAGATGGGAGCATTTGCTGTAGCCACCATTGTGGCAGCTCCCTGCTCCTAAGCAGGGCTTGGTGGATCCTGCTGTCAGACAAGGGATGCCCCAACAGGAAAAATGCAAGTAACTGAAGAAGCTTTACTTTTTATTGAAAATGTAAAAACCATGTGAATCATGTACAATATTTTCTCATAAGGAAAATTTTAGCTGTTTCATAACGTTTCACAAAACTGTAAAACATTTTATTTTTATAAAGGCTTTTTCATAAAACAAAGTTAGAACTAAAGTAGTATTACAAAGCTATTTTCTAAATCATCAACATAGAACTGAAAATGTTTAACAGATTAACTCATACAAGTGGTAGGAGGAAGCACTCTTCCATTTGTAAAACTGCAAGAGGATACACAAAGGTATAGAGGGGCAATGAGTCTTTTCTTTCAAAACATTTAAAATCAAGTGACATGTTAGAACAGCACAGACATGGTTTCATAGGATGGTACAAATTCTAGGACTGCATTTCTCTACACTACCTCGAACAGTGCAACAGTGATTCAGTGTAAATCTCTACAGTGTTTCATTGATTCTATACTTGTGTTCAAGTATGTGTCCATGAGAATGATCAAAATCCTTACTTAGCTATTTTGATTTTCCTGTTTATCATAGGTTATAAGTTACAGTACAATTATCCCCTTTGTATTTTTCTAAATCAAATGAATTGATTTCACAATACATTCTGTAATAACCTATTCAAAAATGTTAGCTTACTCACCTCAACATCTGTTGCAAAATACACCAAGATCATTCTGACTCTGAATGCCAAAAATAAAATAAAATTAAAAAGGGCTTTATTTCCATATACAGCAAAACTATTCAGCTAAATTAAAATAAATTCAAGATAACATGATGTCTTTTTTTTTTTGGCAACAGAGAGATGATCTCTACTGAAAATAAACATTTAAAATACTACTTATTATTATTTTTTAAATTCTGATAAATGTATTCAAAATTGTTCATATAAAAATTATTTATGAAAACATCAGAGGATAAAACAAGTAGGATGTCTAACCAAAACAATAAAGAATGTCTGGCAGGCAAAAAAATAAATTAATTTGATTAAATTATATGTAATTTGATAATATTTG
The DNA here is from genome assembly GCF_003342845.1 of Nothoprocta perdicaria. Lineage (NCBI taxonomy): Eukaryota > Metazoa > Chordata > Aves > Tinamiformes > Tinamidae > Nothoprocta > Nothoprocta perdicaria. Next base: position 3,160,060 of record NW_020455699.1, on the reverse strand, counting down.
GTCTGAAGAAGCGTGTGTGTGTGTGTGTGTGTATGTGTGTGTGTATGTGTGTGTTCATAAATAATAAGATTGCAAAAAGCTGAGAGCCAGCCAGCCTGACAGAGGTCAACTCTTTTGCTGCATTTTTTGCGCGTAAAAGTCCCTGCATGTCTCACAGCAACGCTGATACCATCTCATGTCTTGACAGAGGTTCTTCTCTCTTATCACTCTGCAGTACACAGGCCACTGGTCTCCCAGGCACTTGAATGTTAAAGCAGCTGTGAAACAACAACAACAAAAAGATCAAATACACTTAACTAAGCGTAACATTTATTAGTGAAGGATCAGGTAGCAAAGGTGGAAAGGACACCACAGTGTGCCTGAGGGCAGAAAAGGAGAATAACGTATTTCAGATTTTGATAATTAGCAAGTTGCATTGAAACTTCAAGAGAGGAATGAACCCATGGTTTTAGGATGAGCAAGTTTGAACACAAAACAGCTTGAGACTCTAAGAATTGCAGGGAGCAGCTTAGAGTGGTGTGAAGTATCAAGACTTTGTGCTGTCTTGTAAATGAATGAGAACTGAATAAAACTACTCAATGACTTCCCTATATTTTCTTGGTAAGTCAAACAGTCTAGTTTTAGGTAAGTCAAACAGTTTAGGTCTAGTCTAGACCTTTAAATTTTGTCTGACACTTTGGATCAAAAGGACACAAATGTATCACTAGCTTGAATACCACAGATGCCACACTATGAGACATCCTTATTAGCGGCAGTTTAAAGACARTTAGAAAGCCTTATGCTAAAGTTACTAAAACAAATTTGCTCTGCCCAGGAAAATGAATCTTACACTATAGAAYCAATAATTATTGGTACAGCTTTCAGTCATAGGTCAATATAATTTTCTAGTGGCCCAGTCATCTCATTTTCGGATCTCAAATGCACAGATGCTGTGTATTTTTTGTTTTTTTACTCTTCTTTTAAAGTACATCTGAAATGTTGTTTTAAACAACTTCTTTCTACTCCATTTGCCTGACTGCATTACCCTCTTTTTAATCACTCCAATAGATTGTTCCTCCTCCAGGTCCAAGTCAGATCATTACTCCTCAATCTCCCATCTTTCAATGGCTTATCCTCACCTAGCTATGTAGGTTGCTCTATTAACATTCTCTTGTCACTTTCTAACAGCAGGAATTTCTGTCTRTTGACTTCTTAGAAACCTTCAAAAAAATGGAAAAAGTACCACACAAGACTGAAAAGCCAACACTTTGTTCACTCTGCCTCCTCCTCCAAGTTCTCTTTAGCAATTATGGACATTCACATACAGAAATCYGACTATTCTTTCTTTGCGTAAAACAGACTTAAACAGTTTCATTTGTATCATCTCTTTTCTTTTGAAACCAGATGTCCACCCATACACACTCAGCTATTTCATTTAAGTACTTTCACATTGCTTATTACAGAAGGACTAGGATGCCAAATTCGGATCTTAGTGCCTACCTCTATTTAATCTGCAGAGCATACACAATGTATAGGAAAATAATGAAAAAAAAGGACATGAGAAAGAATCTCTAAAAATCACCATGAGCATAGAATTGAGAAAATCAGTCTCAAGGATAATCTGAGTTACTCTTCTCTTGAGTTACTTGAGTACATCAGCACGATCCATTCTACTTGGACAACATAGTCCAATCCCTTTTCATGGCACTTCAAGTTAAGTCAAATTTTGATTAGTCTGAAATTATATTKATTCTTGTAAAGCTTTGTCATTTGTTTTGCCCTGTGACCCAAAGCTGTGTATACCTCCCTTGGTGGAAGGGCCAGTGATGGAGTGGTAACAGTCTCTTGCTTCTGAGAGATCAGCTGAACGAAGAAAGGTAGAATGCCTAGGACAACTTTACAACAGTGGAAGTCTAGATGAGAAGGGCTGTAAGCAACAGCTGACACCTCATCCAGCAAACTGAATCAATGGCCACTGCACAGAAACATCAAAGGGTTAAAAACTTCACACAGAAGTACCCTTCACAGGCTCAAAGGAAGGATTACACACAGCCTGAAACACTGGACTTGCTTTCCATGCAGGAGTAATCTATTTGACAGGAGGGTTTACTCTAACAACGGCTCTGGAAAATCATCTGGAAAGGCCATGCTGTCCTACCTACAGCAAGTCTTTGAATACACCCCAGTCATGCTCAAGAAGCAGAGTAACCTTTTAGGGAGCTAATGAAAAGACCATCACCAGCCCTCCAGGAGAAAATGGAACTACAATTACAATTAACAGAAATAACAGCTCTATGTTAATGTAGTAACACAATTCCTTTACAAGCAAGAGAGACCTGGAGTAAGCCTATGAATTTAACACAGTAAATTTCTTCACATTAACAATTTTCTTTAGCTTGTACTCATGCACGAGGAATAGAGCATAGAAAGCTGAGTTAAAGAGAAAATAATTATTTATTTAATAATTAATTATTTATATTCCTTAAATAAGGATGTCCTTKTTCTCATGAAAGTATTTACAAACCTTTGAAAGGAAAACATGAATATTCATATTTAGAAATGCTTGACAGGAGTGGCCAAATACATATGAAATCAATTCCTTGTCTCAAAATAAAAAATATTTTCACTTAGGATGTTTTGAATCTATATGGTCCTTCCTTGGATAATGAAATGCTTTACCCTGCTGAGGTACTGTTTCCGGCAGTATTTYTCACTGAGTAATGGAGACAGAAAGGAATATTTGGAAAAAAATTACATCCCACAAGTCTCACTTTTTTTGTTTTTAAACTGGGATTATCATTTTTCTATGTAGAGAAAGACTAAAAATAGTAACAAAAAACAGAAATGTACCATTTTAATTGCTTACCTAACCTGGGTGATGTTATGGTGTTAACGTTAATTTTTTCATTGCAGGGTTGAAGATGACAGGGTCTGTAGGCTGCAGGTTTTTCTGAAGAAAAACATTCATTGCCGTGCCTTCCTGTGATCTTGTGCATGCACTGGATGACTCGGGACTGCATTCCTTTGCCACAGGTAACAGAGCACTGGAAAGCACAGAGCACCGACAGTCATTGGAAAGGTATTTTTCCCTGTAAACATGAAAGTCTAATGCCAGTCTGGCTGACGTCARTGGCATTACTTCAGTTATCAGTAACCCTGAATTTCTGCCTTCTGCTTGGTTAGCTAAAGGAAAGTGAGTTAAAAAGCACAGAACATTTGGCAATATCACAAAAGCACTGATTTCAGCTTCCTGTCGATGTCAAGGCCTGTTTTGCAAARCCAGCAATGAAATTGAAGTGCAGTGATGTGCCCAAACAGAGAGAGCGCTGTTCTCCTCTTTCTGTTTCTTAACTTATTCTTAAAGAGTCAATTCCAGAGAGGGCAATGGAAAAAAAGGAAATGCTCACAGACACCAAGGGGAGCAGCCTATTGCAATGAGCTCCTGCTCCTCCTGCCACTGCTTTCTGCATTAAGCAGAGTGATGTTTCCCCCTGCTTTTCCTTCACAGCTTCAAGTTTTCATGTGTGTCCCACAGAYGAAGCAGACACAGTGTGTGAGAAGCTGCCCTGCCTTCCATCAACCTTCCCAGCTTGTTGCTGCAGGGAATGAGGTAAGGAGATAATGGTAAAATGTTGTAATGAGGGTAACTTTCTGTTGCTGCCACTGTAAGACATTATCCATGCTGGGAAAGAAGCTTGGGCTGTGCCTTACAAATACATACAAAACCTATCCCAGACCAAGGAAACTACACATTCCTCTTCACTGACATTTTCTGAACAAAATTTCACAGCATATAAGGTATTATTAAGCTTTGAGGCTTTAAACCTTAAAAAAATTAAAGGTTATTATCAAGCTTTGATGGCTTTTAGGTAAAGTCTTTACCATTGTTTTAGCCACAACTTCATTCCAAAAAATAAATATATATTTCAGCTTGCCCCTACAAGCCAGTAATTCTGACTCATGTAACTACAAATTCCATTTAGCTTTGGACAGATTTACAACACATAACATCTTCAGATATTACTTTAAATTCTTGCATTTGATCATGTGAACATCCTGATACACGTACAATCCTGATAGCATTGTCTAGCGAATTTTAATTTCATCAATATTCTCAAAACATTTCCACCAAGCCCGTTAGATTCTCTATCATATGCCCTGAAAAGCAATACCCAAGCCAAGTGGCASTAGATACACATCAACAGTAAGCCTCATTCCTCACTACCTTGCATAGTCACTTTCTCTGTATACTGGATGGCTAGTGTGATACTGTATCAGCCAGCATAAACACACGTTTTTGGAAGAAGCAAATTAAAAGTTTAAACATGCTAGCCTAAGCAAAAACGGGAGCCGGGAAGTTTCAAGAAATAGCTGGAAAGCACTGAAAAGAGAGTCAAGAAGATGCTATAACGACAGAAGCTTCCTAAACACCATCTCAAGATGCAGACAGTTGGAGATGTCAACCCTACAAAAGAATAGTAACATTTGAGTACAGAGTTCTAACCCCTTATACGCTTCTGGATGACATTTTAAATGCTGTTATTCAGAGGAGAGATTTACATACGCCAAAAGGGAAAACACCCAAAAACATCCAAGAGTGGTGAGACATTTCATTCCARAAGAGTTATAACAGACTAGGATACAAATCTGAAGTGTGGTATCAGAAGTACAGTGTTCAAAGCACACCTCAACTTATAGCCACATGAAATTAAACATTGGCATCCTAAAGGGGTGGTAAATGGACCTTACAGAGACCAGAAATGGACTTTCTGATCTCACTGATACAAATCAGGAGGAACTCCACAAAGTTAAAAGCTATTATAATTATTCGCAATTTAATCAAACACAACATACATGGTCCACAGCATCCACACACATTCACTGAAGAACACAACTTCAATAAGAACAACTTTTCAATACAACCACAATTTAATGTATGAACCATTATGCTGATTGCAGGAGTAAATCCTGCTGGTACTTAAATCTTTTCAAAGGTCAGTCATGAATTTTGAATTTAGTATGCTGCATTTAAATTGCATAAGAAAAAGACTGTCAACAGAATCACTTTTCCTGAATTCTATGCCTTTTTCATGTGCAACTAAAAACAGTCTGATTTCCTTTAATGACCAACATTATAGATGATAATCATGCATTATGATGTATGTATGTCTACATATACCAAAATTTAATCACCAAGAAAAGCCAGAACATTAATTTCAGTCCTGCCAAACTTAGTGCCTGGAAAGTGACTTATTGGATTTTTCTTTTCATAGTTTCAGGCAAATTCATATTTTGATGAATCAGTGATCAAAACAACAGGATGACAAAATTAGGAAACACGGTGCTTTTTTTTTGCAGGCTCCAGCTTGAACACTTTTAGTGATTGCAGTTGAGACGATATGCAGCATGTGGACAGATTTATCTCTGAGGTAATCAGTGTTTAGATCCTGCATAAAGAATTTAGCAAGATTTTGTCATTAACATCTCAATTAGATAATTAACATCTCCTTAGTGCTTAAGCCACTGCATTTTGTAAAACAATGGGCTTTGTGGGGTATCTAGAAGTGCTCTGCGACTCACTGCACTCCAGTTTTACACCCAAAGACACATACATTTGCAAACTCTCAATTTTAATTTGCATGGCTCTTTACTATCATGACAACCTCCGAGGAGGAAACAGTCTACAGGAAAATAAGATGATATGTCTCAGGTGATATGAAAAACATATGCCAAAACAAGCAATAAAATGAGTCACCTGTCTTTTCTCCTTCCCCCCACAAAAAGTAGTAATATTTAATTTTGCATTTATTTCTATTTTATTACACTTGGAAACATTACTAAGGCTTGAAAGGTGATAGTACAAAACTGTCAAGAGACAGGGCCTCCAAACCGATGTACACCCTGAACTTTCAAAGCCAGGTGATTGGTTTAAAACCAAAGAGCGGCTTTTCAAATCCACCAGTGTTTTAAAACCATGCAGAGATCTGGCACTCAAGCTATTCTTCCTTGTTCATACAACATCATCAKCAGCAATGGTGTCTAAATTTAAAATTAATTTAACATTTCTACTGATTATCTGTGAATCAGAAAAAAAAAACAAGTCACTTTACCATCTCCATGTCAGCTTTACCACAGTCATGTCATATGTCAAGTCATATTTTTTTAGCAAAATCTACATTTGGAGCAACTGCACACAGGGCAAACGAACCATTTCTAGATAGCCATTTTAATAGCACTCTGAAATAAATGGAAAAAAAAATCAGACATTTATGCATTTTATTTGCATGAAACTAGGGAACATACAACTCAGGTATGGCATTTCACAGCCATAGCCAACTGGCTACAAGTTGTATTTACTAGCTGTGCAAACAGCTCCAGAACAGTTCAGGTTGTCTCCACTAAGTCATCTTAGACCTGACTCTATGCCACACACAAGCCAGCCAAAAGTTGGTATAACTGAGCACAGTGAGTGAATATGGGAGAATATAAGGCACCTGTAATATTTTTCTTTTTACCTGTGCAATAGTATGGACTTGGTCCAATATCACTAGAAGACTGCAGTTTCTGCAAATGAGCTAGCTGCAATTCAGAGCAACAGCTCTGACCCTCACTTTGGCACCCACCTTACTGTGTATGCATGTTTGCATTCTAGCTGAAGCAAGCTTTTCTCAAACTCTCTCTTAAGCTTGACCCACTTTTGGACTTGCTCTCATTGAAAATACTCAACCATAGGCAAATAACACTTGCTATATGTGCAGGTGTCACATTTTAGGCAGCAATTTTGGCATGCACTTAAAGCTGCATAGCTTCTGTATACTTCTGCAGTTTCCATATTTAAAACTGCAGAAGTCTTTCAACTTACAGCAAATAAAAATGCTTCTTTACTTAGCAGTGAATTTAATCAGAAAGTAATACAATCTGTCAAAATTATTCTTTACATGACTTTATAAATATAAAATACATAAAAATTACTGCAAATACAGACAGCAAAACAATCTGAAGCTATTTTCAGAGATTAAGCACGAGAAAGATTAATTTCAACTCATTGTTTCAATTGCTAGCTAGCAAATCGAGAGTATTTTTCTACAGATCCTTTTTCCTTTTCTTCCAATGCCACACTTTCATATGCTATTCCACTTTGCTGTGGTAGTTCATTACTTTTTATTTCTGACTATTCAGATGACCTACATTTTAAGGCCATGTAGCTGATTAGCAAAAATTCCCGCAGGACAACTGTGTTTGTAGGTTTAGACTGAATGTTCTAATACGCAGCCAGAGGTTTTTTTTATGTGGCTGTTAATCTGTGCATTTTGGACACAGTCCTAAAGGTACTGTAAAACCATTCAAGCAGCAAGACATGTAAAACATTCCTATTAAAGATTACAAAAAAAAAAATATCCTGGATAAATACAGTTAGGAGTTCTTTTTTAAAAAAAAAAAAAACCTTTTTCTTTCTTTCAAATAAAAACTACAACATTATTTAAATTTTGTCCTACTTTTGAACTTCTTTTAGATGTAGTTTCAGAGACAGATAGCTAGGCGTTAAATATAACAATCCTTACACTTGGCACGCACACCAGTTACCCAGGATTCCTTCTTTCTGCTCCCTGCCAAAGATATATATTCTGGAGAGAATACATATTCCCATGGCCAACAGCTGAGGAAGGTGCTGTAATGCTTTAGTTGTTTCCAGCTGGCCTCCGTAAGAAGTAGGAATTCCTAAATTAAGGGAAAAATTGTCACTGGCAGACAGTAACGGTCAAAATGTATCTTTTCTGCCAAGACAAGAGGCAATCATTGCAGAGACGGATACAATCCACAGTGAAAAACTCAGTCTGTGACAATGTTAACAGAATTGACTTGGACAATTTATTTTCAAGAATAAATGGATTGTTCAATAAAAGGTTTTATAAGTCTAAGTAGCATTCAAAGTGGAGGGAGTGGAGTTCTTATAAGGAAACTCAATGATGACTTCTACTGGAAATTATTAGCAGAGCATTCCTAATCATTTATGTATATATTTTTCAGTTCCAGCATTTAAGCAGTTTCAACCTTTTAATAAAGCAAGTGTGAAACAACACAGAAAGCAATCAAACACTAGTAAAATACTTGTGGACATGCATACCATTTTCTTGCTTAGCTTGTATTTTATAGAATTTGCTTTTGAAGGCAGGTAGTAAGTAAAATAGGGCATTTCCTTCTCTACAGACTTTAAACTGCATTTAAAAGTGTTCTTAAAGGTTGCTAAGTAAAGCAAATCATCTGCAGCTTACATATTCTTTTTCTTTTTTTTTAAATAAAGACATTCATGAACAGTGCAGCTAATGCGGAAAAAAAAAAAAGGAAAAAAAAAAAAAAAGAGAGACTTAAAGATCCAAACATAAGATGGAGTCTGAGTTCTCCCATGCATCATTTCCAGGAAGGTTGTTCTGTGTCTCTCATTTCTGACACACCCAACACCTCCGTATGTGAATGCCAAATTTAAATTTCAGAACTTGTGCTAAGTTTAGCTGAAAGAAAATCTGCTGCTAGTCTTCTCAAGTTAGCAATTTCATTTGTCTTTTTATTATTACTATTATTTTCTTTTTTTTTTTCTTCTTTTATTCTTTCCCCCTTTTTTATTTTCATATCTTCTTTCTGAAGTATTCATCAGCACTAGGTAACTGTACAGAAGAGATAATAGTTGAAATGAGAACAGACACAAACAAGCCCTGGCTCACATTTGATAAGCTGGACTAGAGATATGACTAGAATGGGGAGACGGGACATTTTTTAAAAGTTTAGTGAAAGGTAAAGGAAAGTKACATTGGTAGTGACAAGAAGACCCTGAAAAATTACAAGTATAATTTGAATGCCAAAAGTAAATAAGGCATTAAGAGCAATATGGTTATTACAGAGATGACTTTTTTTTTTCCTCCATGCTGAGAGCATCATTATTTGTTTGCTCAGAATCAGTATTTGCTCAATCTTYGCTCAACGTTGATAGATTTGCTGGACAAAACACATTCTGGGGTCACAAGTAAAAGCTGGTTTCACCTCTCTAGTGGAAAGGTGAGAGGCAAAAGTGAGATGTGAAAAGTGAGATGAAAAGAGAGGTGAGGATGGAGCATGCATCTCCTCAAGCTCAGGGGAGACTGATGACCCAGTGCACATGTTCCATAGAGGTTATGCAAGTACAGGCTACAACATTGTGAATTTGGAAAGAGAAATCTCTTGAAAGTYTGAAGTGTGTTCTAACGTGGCACTGAGGGCATAGATTTGGATCACTTTTAAAACAGGAAAGATAAAAAGTGATGGATTTATTTTTTCCTTTCTGGTAGATTATAATGGCTTTACTGACTTCCAAGCCTCCTTCATATGGATTTATTTTCCACAAAGAGAAGTCTGATTATGGACCTATTCTTCCTCTCTGATCCCCAATACTAAATTCCTCAAACATTTAAAGCAAAGGTTAACACTTAATAATAAAGCTGCAAGAATTATATGCATGACAATGTTGAATCTTGATTCAAAGAAATAGTAAACTTTCTTACAATCTCTCACTTCTTCCCCACCCCAAATCAAGGAAGATAACAGCATTTTCATCTTAAAATAAATTATCTGTATCAAAACACATAAAATGGTAGGAATGCTGCAGTAGTTATAGGAAACAAGGTTTCTCTATAAACTTCATACAAAGTACAAGATAGACTGTGTCCAGTTCTGGGCTCCCCAGTACAAGAGGGATGTGGAGCTGCTGGAGAGAGTCCAGCGCAGGGCTACCAGGATGATCAGGGGCCTGGAACATCTGCCCTGTGAGCAAAGGCTGAGGGAGCTGGRCCTGTTCAGCCTGGAGAAGAGGAGGCTGAGGGGGGACCTGATCAGTGTCTATAAATACCTCAAGGGAGGCAGTGAGGAGGAGGGGGCGGCCTYTTTTCAGTGGTGGCCAGCGATAGGACTGGAGGAAATGGCCACGAGCTGAAGCACCAAAAGGACAAATTTCTTCACAGTGAGGGTGCCAGAGCCCTGGCACAGGCTGCCCTGGGAGGCTATGGAGTCTCCTTCTCTGGAAATCTTCCAAACTTGCTGGGACACAATCCAGTGCCACATGCTGTAGGTGACCCTGCATGTGCATGTGCAGGGCAGTTGGACTAGATCATCTCTAGAAGTTCCTTCCAACCTTAAGGATTCTATGATTCTTTGACTTTACTTTCCATGTACTCTCAATTTTGTTTTTAGGCTTTCTCTAAATCTACGTTTAATACAAAAACACATATAAATTTCAATCAGGTCAGTTTTAGTATATCTCTCCTCCTGAAAAATATAATTCTTTATTCTTACCTGGGACATCACACACACTGTGAAACACTATTAGACACTTGAATGCCCTTGGATTTTACAAAGAATATAAACTGGTGAACTTTGACCCATGCCATAATAATTTTCTACATACCTGTAGGAATCTACTGCAAAAAGAAGAGACATTGTTATTTACTGACTATACTCAAATATATCCTTAAGAAATACTTTTAAATTTCAAAAAGAGCCTGATTCTTCTATGAGTAAGTATGTTAAGCAACTGGTACATAACACAAGTCAGCACTTTTACTATCACATTTTTATCTCTTTACATTAAAGACACTTAGCCAAACGTATGTTCCTACTTAAGTTTAAGTACGTTTTGGCACTATGGTACACTTGGTAATTCAACAGAAGGCTGTGTGTAGCTCTACAGGGCAAACATAAAATTATTTACATGTTTTTCAGTGATGCAAAGCCTTATGTGTTATTTTCCCAATTTTTTAACTTGCCTTTGTCCTTCAGAGTTTTTTAAAGGATGTGTATATATATACATATATATATATATATATACACACACACACAGCAGGAACCAAATAATCAGCTTCTCCGTGTGCATGTGTATGTGTTAGTTAAAATGAATTTATAGTGATTGTGATGTTTTGAGATGAAGGAAGTGAAAACCTCATCAGGACTAGTCTTTTAGGAACTTTTCATCCTCCAGACAAGAAAACAAACTCCTCTCAGCAGCACTTCTACAAAACTAAGGTTTATTTTCAGAGTGTCTATGGAAGTTTTATAGTTCAAGCAATACTAAACCTTTACCTAAGAACTTCTGCTGTTTTAAAGTGTCCCAGTAAATATAATAAGAGGAGAAATTATTTTGTCAAGTCATGGGAAAAAATCCAGGTGCAACCTGTGCAAAAGAATTCACAGTTAGTGAACTAGACTCTATAGTCCCAGCAGTTAAAAAAAGTAAAAATACAAAAACACTGGACTTTTTCATAACATATTGTATATATTATTGCCGTTAATGCTCAGTGACAAGGAAGAAATTATACCTCACACTTTCATCTGAGATACTACTGTKTGTTAAAACATAATTTTCCACAGATGAATATTATTGGACATACAATCAGGAATATTACATTCTGAAAGAAACTAGATTTGAAGTCCTCATAAACTGTTCTTTTATCCTAAATTTACTCGAGAATGTGGCTGTGGTCTGATGAAAATGTATTTCAAACTAATTCTAAATATTAGCCCTTGAATACATTGTTTAATAGTAGTATACATTACAGGGCCTGACTGCTGCTCTACACCTCTGTTCCTTTGTAGCTTACCAGCACAAAAATGTAATGAAACTATTATGGCATTTCTAATGAAAAGGAAGTCAAAGAACTTCCCAAATAACATAAACAGAATGTTACAGGAAAGAAAATGCTCCAAGAAGCCCCTCTCTTCCCAAGGCTTCTATTGTTTGATATATTTACTTTTCAGAAATAAATTTATGTCCAAAAATACTGTTCTGTACCATGTGAAGTTAGATATTTGCCTTTAAATAGTGTTATGATATGCAGTGCTCTTTACTTCTTCCAGTGCTGTTGTAAGTAAATGAAAACGCTCAACCCAGACAATGATTGTATTTCTATTCACTCTTTCTGTTGTATTTTAAATCAGAGAACTAAAGTGATACTAGGTATCTAAGCCAAATGGATTTGAAAGACATTAGAAAAAATAGCTGCCAGTTTATGAGAAAACTGAACTTTAAGAACTTTTTTGGCTGAAATACTATAACTCTCATAAAAGTCTTTCCTTTTGAAAGAAAACATTAAAATAGAAACAGAAAATGAATTAGAAGCATGTTTCATAGGTTATCAACAGATCTTCTACTCATTTTTTACTTCAAAATGTATAAACACAACCACTGGAATATCATGTTGCAAGGTAACACTTCCATAATGTACTATGAGATCATCTAAAAGTACGACTGTCCTGAGGCGGCTGTCAAAGAGGGAAGAGGGAGATGCTGGTAACTTAGACGAGTTGTTGGGACCCCGTGATAAGTTCAACAAAGAAAGATCATTACTCATGGGTGAACTCTGCTTTATCTCAACATTATCAGAAGTGCCTGTGGCAAGATTAAAAGAAGGAATTCCAGAGATTAAACATATACCTATGAACAACAGTCTTCTGCATGGCAAGAGCACACAGAAAGCAAAAGAAATCTTTCTCCCAGTTTTCAAACATCTATAGTATTCTCTGTAATTCATTAAAACTGGTAGTTGAATAATACTAAGTAGATATTCTGATTGTTTATTCAGAGAGTAAACAGGTGTAAATTTTACACAATTTAAAAATGCATTTCCAAGAATTATTATTATGAGTCTTTAAGACTTATTATGTTCAAAAATATTTTTAAAATGTTCTGTCACAAACCATGAGAAATTAGTGAAAAGTGAAGTTCATATTGATTAAAATCAACAACAAACAGAAAATAATCTCTGTTACTTTGGTGACAAAATGCTAATGACTYCATAGAGAATTGATTTTTTTTCAAGAATGAATAACTGAAGCAGTGTTATCTACTTTAACAGCATGAAGGATAGGATAAAGCGATGCTTGAAAGAAAAAAGTTATCCAACACACACACAAAATCTAGATTCCACAAAGGCAGCAGGATTGCATAAATTCTAACAGAACCTAAGTGAACCAGCTAAATGACTTAACTGTTGGCAAATCACACAGGCAAAGAGGCTAAGGAAAACGGTTGGAAAGAGATGGATGAGCTTAGAGATGGATGACCTTGGAGGCTGAGGCATACTAGGCAAAATAATGCATATTGGACTAAGTCTCACCATTGCATTAATTCAGTCTTCCTGTACATATTGACAGGTTTGGAAGGAGCTGTCAATGACTAGAAGGAAAAAACTCTAGGCATCATCACAAACTGACTAATGGAATCATTTGTCAAATGTGTATTACCAACTGAAAGTAAGAAAAAGCATTCAGAGAGAAAATACAGTAATATGCATGGTCAAAGCCTATACTGAAAGAAAAAAAAAGAAAAAGCTGGTGTTCAACTTTCAAAATGTCACAGAACAAGATATCTACTCCTAGACCTGGAACTAGCCATCTAAAGGCAGATAAAGTACAGTGTTTTCCAATTTATTTTGTTGAGGTAACACCTATACTGCCTTATGCTAAAGAAGTAGTGTCAGGTACATAACTAGGTATCATAAAGAGGGTGGAGATTCTGATAAACAAATTATACATACATGTATGTAACACACATTTCAGTTGAGTGAAAGTTTGAGAAAACAAACCAGTGTGGATTTTCTTCTTTGCCTTTCCATCCTCATTCTGTGCCCCACTTTAATGTTACTTCTAATTCCATTAGCTCCTTTCTTAGTTATTTCTTTCTCACTTTTTTGTTTGTTCGTTTTTTACATAAATTTAGTATAGCTCCTTGAGATACCTCAGAACTTGGATAGTCTGTGCAGCATCTTTTGAAAATAATCTTTCTAGGGTGGACCTGACTGCGCTAAGATCTTCATTCCCTAGATCACTATCCAGGCTATAGCCCTAAACAGGCTGTAAAGCCCTGCTTTGTAATGATTGATAAATYGTTGGGGTAAAGATTTCAGTAGCACTGGTGAACTATGGAACTGGCATTTAGTAGCATGGTCAAGACTGCACTAAAATGGGTGGGAAGACACTAGGCAGCAGCACAGGAGGTGATCAAAAGCTGCTGTTGATTTTCTGCCTAGTCTCTGCCTTTGCTGCAGCACATACCCATCAGCAGTGAACTTGTCCCATCTGCCTGGTCTTGCTTGCTTCAAGAGATTGTTAGATTCACATGTTGACAAACAGCAATCAGTCAAACTCAGAGCAAGCAAGCAGAAACTGCTTCTTCTTCATAGCAGAAACACTAAAAGCTACTCAAAAACATGGCATTACTTGATACCTTTTTTCCCTTGAGGATAATCTGAAACTCCTTTCTGAAAATAAGATCCAATATCAAAGCTTAATGTCAAATACATATTTTCAAACATGATTTTCCCTCTGTGAAGATGCTAAGTAAATGTAATTTTGCTTAAAAGTTAATTTTCTTTCTGAAAGAATTACTTTGCATTTATAACTCTATAATTATGACAAGCCTTTCTTAGAGTTGGTCCACAAAAGCTGTTCCAAGAACATAATAAATTTACAGAAACTTGTATAGGCAATCTACCTCTTACACAAACATCACAGCTTTATTCTTGGCCATAAGTAATTTTTACTTTTAAAGAATGCTTTAAAAATATCCTCACCATCTGGGCATTCCAGTTTTTACTTAATTATAGTCAGAATAATTATTTTAAATTTAAAATAAAATTATTAGATTTTAAAAAATAAATAAACTCTTTGGAAATGTGACTATATGAAGTTTGTGGACTCAAGACCCTGGACACTATATCACCCATGGCTGAAATCTGGCTGCAGTATCAGCATTTTTCAGACTGCCAGTCACACACTCTCCCGCTTTGCAGTGTGATGCTACAGGAAGAATAATTTTATGGAAAGAAAGGTGTAAGATCATTGGATCAAAAGATCTGAAAAGGTATTTGAATGCCATACACCACTAAAATATCTTATATATTCTCCAAATCTGTCAATACAAAAAAAATAAGGGGGGGGAGGAGAAGGAAGGAAGCAGAAGATGTAGAAGGACATAGATGTAGACATTCTAGATTCCCTCTAACTACCAGTGCTTATGAAGTTGTCTTACAAACAAACTTTTCACTATCGTTGATCGCTGTGTCACTACCATACATTTCAGAGTGTTCTCCCGATACCTCTCTTTAACACCAAGGGGGTCCAAAGAGATCCAATACAACTGCTGAACTCATCCACATTATGTTCTTCCTTCTCAAACAGGTACAAACTTACTAGGCAATACCAGTGACGATGTATTTGGATCTCCTCTTTCCCTTACAACTGTATTTACCTGTGCCACTGGTTTCCCCTTAAAGGCATCCTTTGCTAGCGATTAAAGATTCTTTTTTGTATCTTCTCCTCTTCTTTTTGCATTATCCCTCTTACTGCAGAAGAAGATTGTTTTGAGTGCCCACTTGCTAGCTACTCATCACCTTATTTAAGAGACTGATCAAGAAAAATGCTGTCAAGAAAGACAGGCTGCACCTTCTGCCTGAGACTCTCGGATAGCATGCATGGATGGTGGTGGTGGTGAATTAGATTTTTAAAGATTTATGTAGTGCTTATGTATAGAAGATTATGTATTTGATTATAGAGTTATATATTTGGTTATATAGTTCTACCACTACTAGAGGCATTTGTCAGATCAGAGTGTTGTGTCCTTCAGCAGGGGTTGCAAGTGCCTTGTGTTCTTACTTATTCTTGCTTAGTTTTTCTACAGGACCTAGTAGGGCTCTAACTCTGGTGCTAACTGATGCAAAACAACTTACAATCTTTCTAATGTAATCCTGCTTACAGATATTGCATTTCCAGAGGCAACATATCTGACCAAATTACATTGCAAGTGCAATTTGCCACTCTTGAAAACTTCACTGAGGAGGCTCTTACCAGTGACAGCACCAGCAAAAAGGTCCGACTAGGTTTCAGGGCAATAAAAATATCAGTTTCTCACTTAACATGAGGACGTGCACTTGTATATCTGTATGAATGTACAAATTGGGTCATGTCTACTTTCAAAATCCTCCTCCATCTATCAGCACTTTTATTTGTTTAGAATAAAAAAACAAACCTATTATTGAGAATCGGCTTGTTCTGTTTTCCTAGCAAACTAACATGGCATTACATTTATTCCAGGCAGAATACAGTACATTTAAATTGATCTAAAAGAAAGCTTTATCTGAAACAAATCATGTTAATGTTACAGGATCAGCTGGAAATGAATAAAAAAATCTTCCCATGATTATATTGATACCTGCCATATGATTTGCTCATACTTCATTTCTGAAACAAAGACAGAGCTCATTTGCTGGAAGCTGACTGTATAATTAACTTAATTTAAAAGTTAGTAACATTAGTCCTTTGACTTCTGTTATTTCACAAAAGTCACATAATCTCCTTGTCTATAAATCTATTAATAATGTCATATTTTGAAAAGTGGCCAAGAACTGTTCCATTCCCAAAATCTCAAAGAGCTAATATTTTTGGATTGGGAGCCAATGAATAAAAGCAGGGTTAATTACCTTCTCATTGCAATTATATCATTAATAATATCTGAGTTCTACACTTTATGCTTTAATTCAAGGAGGACAAAACTGCTGAATCTTTTTGCTAGGCAAATTTAGTGTTTGTTTAAATGTTTAAAAACACAGTTTAATGGTCAAATGTCCACACTGTTGAACAGGTTGCAAGAATGCGTTCTCTCTCCCTGCCCTTTCCCCATATTTGCATCATCTTTGACAGGGACAAAATAAGAACGATCCTCATCAGTGACAGCTGTTTTTGTACTGCTCAACTGGGAGATCTTTATATGAACTGTTGGGCTTACTCAACCTCCCCACTAACAGCTGGAGATTATTTTTTTTCCACTTTCTAGAGGGCACTGTATGTACTGTCTGTCTTACGTAAACAATCTGGAATGATCTATGCATGCTGGGACTCACTGGTGTGAAAACTTAAGCAGTTGCTTCCAATTTCTTTTTAGATTTGCTGGGAAAAAACCCTATCAGATAAATCCTTCAGTCCCATTCTTTCTTCTTCAGACTACAGACAAAGCTTTCACCACTCCAGCCATTAGGACCATGTCCCAGATGTTACATTTGACTCCTCTCCCTCTGTAGTCTAACATACACACACTATTTAATTCCTGTTGCCGCTGCTTCTTTAGCAACTACTGAATGCATTCTTTCTTTCCAGTCTCCATAGCCAAATACCTTTCTAGAACTTATATCACATTATCCTCTCTGGCCTCCTAGATACATATGCTTTATACCTCTTCATTTCTTACAAATGCATGCTACTAATTTTTTTCCCTTGTTTTGATCCTGTTGAACCCCTCCAAATGTTTCTCACACAAAATCAAATCAAATATATGCTTTTTATTATTATTTTCAAGACATACTCATCTCTCTAATTTATTCTTTTCAAAATTTATACTGCCCTACTTCATTTATTTCACCCATGTTCCACCAAAATAAAGGTTAGAGTATTAAAGGGACTGATGTGTCTATCAACCTATTGGAGCTTTCAATTTTTATCAAATTTGCTTTGATCTTTTTGGTATTATTMTTTAAAACAATGAACGAAGAAATTATTTGATCTTTATGTGATTGTATGTCTAAAACAAGTTAAATTCCATAGCAGCACTATTATGATTATTAATAATGTTATCTCTTTAGTAATAGTCCAATTTAAACTCTATTTAAAATGATCGCTTAAGAGTCAAAGAGGATCAGTAAAGCCAATAAGGATCACATTAAGCCTCTTGTTTCGATGTGTGAGAAGCGTCATCTATATTTTTCAAGCCAAGTCTTGGCATTAGCTTGGGGGAACTTGGCTCTGCTTAAAGGAACAGCCTTCTGTCAATGTCAAGAATGATCCTGAAGAGCAAAAACAGTGAACACATAAGGCTGCAGTGAACCTCTGAGTTAAAAACAAACAGCAAGCAGAGATTAACATTTATCTGAGCTTTCCATTTGTTTCCCCCATTGTGGACATATTAATATGTATGTCATGACTTCACGTTGCTATGTACTCTAGCAATGGAACAGAATAGTAAGAGGAAAAAAAAAAAAAAAGGAAATCCAAGTGTACTTTAAATTGAACTCATGTCTCTGTAGAGAAATTAAAGTATCTATTTTTTGGTATAAATCTTGGAAAGTTTAAGCTGCGTAAGTCACACTCAGACTATATGTTAACCATCTAAAAGGTTCAACAGCTCCATGTGAAGTATTTCCCAATCTTTTGGTTCTGAAGTTTGAAGTACAATTTAGATGAGAGTGGTACCACTTGGACTGTAGAAGGAAAGCAGAATATATGAGATGTCTGTAAATTTTAAACAGGAAGAAGTAAGTTCTTGTATATTTATGACATTAATGTTTATGGAAAATACTGAATTAAAGAAGAAAGTCCTTCTTTTATTCAGAGGGCACTGGGAAAACAGCGTAACTGTCTGAGCATCCCTGTATAACCTCAGCAGCCCTGATCTGAACAACTGCTTCTGACTGAAAAAGCAGATGGTCATTTCTCCACAGGCTATTCCCTGCTAGTACATGTGCTAAATTATGCAAGTTTTTATTGCTGTTTGGTGCTATGGAACTGCAAATATGAGATTTACTTTCAAACAAATCTTCCTGTAAAAGTAACACCGTCATTAATGCTTATTTTCTTCTGTCTGTCATTTAAATATTAATGGTTGTACTCTTCTGTGTCCTCCAGTAGTAGCTACCAAGGGTATGTGGGGGAGTTATCTTTTAGCATCCATGAGGGTGTTTCAATTCATCACTTTAAATGAACAGTACTACAAAGGAAAAGTACTCGATGCGATCTTTTTACTCAAAATGTTAAAAAATTAACTTAAATTGAAAAAAAAAAAGGGAATGGAATAAAAAGTCATTTGATAGCAACAATAGCCCTATGGTCATAAAAAGGGAGCTCCCAAGAAGAGTTCTGTGAAACACTACTTGCCCGTGGAGTACTTTCTTGCAGCTAATTCTTGGAAGGCTGGCTAGTCATATAGTGCTGGCTTTAGTCCTTGTTTCCAGCTGTTACATCACATGAAAGACAACTAAAAATATATTAAATACTTCTCCATACAAGCATGTTCAAAAGCTACTGCAAGAATGTTATGCACTGACAGTAGAAGAGGTGTGTGCAAAGCTATGAGCAGAAGAAAAGAAAAATGTTTACAATGTCTATGCTAAAGTGTGGTCTACAATAGGGTAAAAGAGATCCTTGACCCTAAAGGTTCAATTTTAGTATTTCGGCATGTCTTGAATATTCTAACCTGTTTCAGATGTTCAAGGTCTCAATCCAACAACACACTTAATCATGGATCTAACCAAGACTTTGTGATAACATTTGGCAGATGCTTAGGTACCTCAGTGAAATCAAAAGCCACATGCCAAGGAAATAACAGACTGAGAGTTACATCAGTGTTTCAGGAAAGGCAGTTAAGAGATGCATCCTAGATATGAAATGGATCCTTAATGGGCTAAAGGTGCCTCCTTACAAGGCTGGAGGCTATAACCTAACAGAAATGCAAATTAAGACAATGTGTAAACTAGGATGCTGGAGTGTCCTGCAGTAAAAAGAACAAATATAATTGATTACAGTTGTAGAGTGGGGAAGTGAAGAGAACAGTAGCACGTCAAAAGAAAAGTATTTTTGAGGTTCAGTAAGGAAAATGTCATCTTTCCAGAACTACTTTTTTAAGCAATCCTTGAAAGAGATCACACATCAACCGAAGTCTGTATTACAAGCAGCCTCCACTCTGCAATCTAGAAATGACCATCTCTTGCTGTGTGACACATGCACTGCTCTGTGCATAAACTAACGCATGGCCTCAGTAAGCTTTCTGGCCAGAAGTGCGCACAGCAATCAAAAAAAAAAAAAAAAAGAAAATAAGCAAGGACCACAAACAAGATGACTGTCACATTGCTTCATTAAATGTCATCACTGGTCTCAAACACACCTGAAAGGGAAATAATCCTCCTGGGAATTTGCAGATGTGAATACAAGACTCTGTCTGCCTAGTGAAAACAGTACATTTATATCATATCTGCCTGATTTTTCAGGTTTGTCTAATATTGTTCATTTTCAAAATTCTTCAAAATTTCTTTATTTTCATTCTTCATGAAGAACCTTCAAGCGAAAGTTCTTCATTTTTATCATCTTTATTTACACTTTGGTCACACTGTTACTGTACGTTCTCCTTTGTATGTAGCCTTATTGTTCCTTCAGTTGAAGACCTACAACGGGGGACAAAATCTGTGCTTGTTGCGAAGAACTCAGCCYGCAAAGAGCATCCCACTAAGTGGAAAGAGCACCAACCTTAGACCAGTCTCCCATTCTCCAGACGTAGCATTTGGAATAGTCCTCACAGTCTTCTGCTTCCTTAGGTCTGGTGGACAACACACACTTCTTGCGGGGATTGGTGCACCGCACCGTCCGATGTCGCACGCCCTTACCGCACTTCACAGAGCACTGTGGAAAACAGACATTTTTTTTCAAGTAGAAGAGACAGAGCTACCTCACAGAAGGAAGTAGGAGTCCTTTGGCCTTCTAATGACCTCTGCCAGGCTAACATAAATAATTCAAGACCTGAGCAATTTCCTGACTTCCAATCCTCACATGTATAGATCCTGGTTTTGTTTAAAACTCAACAAAAGAACAAAAATCCTTTATTGGGCAGAATAATGATTTCTACTTTTTAAAGTAGATAGCTTGAAATGATCAAAAATATATGATTAGGGAAAAAATAAGATTTAAAACAGTATTTGGATAAGAAAAAAAATGAAAGGTTGTGATCAAGTGAATGCAAAGAGTTGCAGCTTACATATAAGGCATTTGTTCTAAGAATTAAAGGAATTTTCTTTCATTACAATTTTACATTTACATTACATTACATTTACATTACAATTACAATATGGATAAGATCTGAAGTAACTTCCAGTAAACTCTACTAACTAGTGTCTTTCCTGGGACTTTTCTGGGAGAAGATTTAAAAAGACACAGCTAGTGTTCCAAAACTGTATGAAAGAATCCAGTTTGAATTTGAAAACTCAGTATATATAGTATATAGTATGTGAAAACTGCCTTAACAGTTCACAGAAGGTCTTAATCTATGTTTTTTTTTCAGATATTCCCACTTATGCTGCCAAAAATTATGCCATTTCCTTCTCAAAACATTATCACTGCTTTCGATCATCCCACTGCTTGCAGATTAAAAGTCTCTCTTGCCAAGCTGATTACAACTGCAGGAAGCAGCAGTGGCCAGCTTCCAGTGTAATGGTGATAGTGGGAATGGCCATGGGAAACACCTCACTCTTCAAAATGTGTTTTTTGCTTCCAACAAAAACATGCTCACTTCTTCTTATTTCTCGGACATACTAAACAATCTGAGTTTCTTTCTCTCACCTGTGTAAGTGCTCTTCTCAATGCCAACTCCAGCGTTATAAACCTGCTCTATTCTCCTCTTTTCATCTCTACCTTACCATCTTTGGAAACATTCCATGTGTCTTAGCCCTCTTGTGCTTGGGAAGGGCTGTCACTGAGCGGAGGTGCCCAAATGAGCATCTGCACCCTTACTTAGCAGCTGTCCTTGTGTTTTAAACCGTGAGGGTCTGAAGGTGAAGCCTCCATGGTGGGAGGAATGGAGAATGGCCACATATTTCCAGCAGAGAAGAGGAGCCCCAGTAACCATTACACTTTGTCCACAGAGCAATGATAATTACCTCTTCTGTCTCTGCAGCCAAGCACTACCAAGCCTTTCAAAAGTCCAAGAAAAACACACTGACATAGTCAGTAAAAACATGTTAAAAAAAAAAAAAAAAAGCTCAATTATTAATTAGAGTCTGCACCATTGGTACCAGATGCAGTGGATGTGAGATTGTTCATAAGCACTTTTGCCCACTATGTGTGCTGCTCTTGGAAAAAGCAGTGAGAAGAGAGTAGAAGGGAAGGAAATGTGCTTTTTGCAAGCAGCTTCCCTCCATGGTTCCTGTGAAGGAGGATGGCAGCAGACATTTGCCTGATTAACATCCACTAGCACAAAAGCATTTCAGGGATGCTCCCTGGCTGATCTCATGTCCCGATAACTGAGAAGTGATGGCTTTAAATAGTTCTATATAACTTGTAGATACCCACTGCTGCACTGCTGCAGATATACTTGATTATACTTTCTYAAAATTTGGCCAAAAGAAAACGTTTTCAGAACATTAGTGAGCTAAAATGTAGAAATTCTGTACAATTGGGCTTCTGCGTCCCTGATTCCTATTCCACATCACTGCATAAGGACCCAGAAAATCTTTAGGCTAGGCAGTGCCATTTGCCATTGAGACAAAAAAATCACATTCCCAGGAAAGGTTAAGGCACAGATAATATCTATGGAGCATCTGTATATCTAAGTCAGGTACCTCGGACCAGACTCCTGCTTCCCACACAGTCATGCAATCCTGGCCTTCACAGCGCTGCGCAGCGGCTGGCTTGGGCCCCAGGCAGTCCCTCTCGCGAGCTCTGATCAGGGTGCCGTTCCTGAGCTGCTGCGTGCAGGCTACTTGTCTGTTCTGAGTCCCTTTGCCACACGTCCTCGAACACGGAGTCCACTCTGTCATCATCCATCTACAAAGATACACAGGTGACACAGTAACAAGGGATCAGGCAGGTAAAGACCCCTTTACGTTATCTTGCTTTTTACTTACCAAGAGCTTTGCAGCCTAAAACCTATTAGCRTATTTTTGATCTCCTTTTCAATGCAATTATGGACTAATTCTAACATATCTTACGTTTAAATAACATATTAATGTGCACTTTAGTATTTTTTCACTCTCCAATACCCACTCCTTGTTTCTATGTTTTCAGAGTACTTCATAATTTTTAATCTATTCCCCTCTCTGTCATTGTAATTCCTATTATAAAAGCTCCAAAATGCAACCATCCTGTTTTAAGGTGACAGGGGACTGGACAGGCTATTATTCTCTGGCTAGCTATATGGATATCTGTCTATATGTCAGTGCATGCCATGTACATTAAGTTCTTTGAAAATAGTTACAAGACAGAATCACTGCTGTGCCAAAGACTCATTGCTCTGGTGAAAGTATAACAGGTCAAACTTCTTCATGCGCTTTATGGTCAGGTCTAACTCAGTATGCATGGTTTAAATCACAGAAACAAGAAAAGCCGATAAAGCTTGGCAGAGCCAACACATTTGGAGAGCAATAGTTCTAGAGCATGATTTTCCCCAAATGTTCGATAGTTCCAGACTATAACCACATGCCCTCAAASAAAATCAGAAAGTTCTGCCATTGAACACAAGTGCATCCCAAGAGACTTTATTTGCAAGAGAGAGTCTTTCAGAAACTGAAATTTAACATACCAGTTCCTACCTTCTGTCAGGCATTCATTGTGAGAAAATACAATGTTTACCTAAGATTTTTTATTATTAGTTCAGAGACTCAATTTACAAATCCAGCTTGTCAAGGTAATACCACATAGTTTAAGTCATATCTTCAAGAGCCAATAACAAACAACTAGTTATGCAAACACATATTTTGGGTGGGTGCATTTATATTGAAAAGTTGTAGTAAATGTTCTGCAATAATCATTAACAGTATATTGAAAATTAGATTTTGAGAAGTATGATAGCTTTCTACATTTCTCAGCATAGCATTTCTTGATCAACTTGAAAATGTTGGACATATTAAAACTAGATAGCTAGTAATACCGTATAAAAAGATCACATTATTGCACTCCTATCCATGAAGAGTACATTAACGTAAAATAATAATCTGGACCAGCACATATATGATGAAATATAAATAATTCCTTTAAAGTATAATGCTCCAGTTTGTGGAAGTCAGCAGTTCCATCTAACCTGAAATGCATTTGTTGCTGGTATTTTATGGAATTCAGTTCTTCATTACTTCCTAAAAAACTATGTAATCTTGTTCATTTTATACATGTTTCTTCAAATGTATTTGCATTTTATTTACTTTACATTGCTCTCTTTAAAAATACCATTCACTTCTCCTCCAGATGACAGTGATAGATTTAGCCCTGTGCTAGCTCCAAAGGRCACTAGCTATTGTCCTCTGTCCCCCTGCTCCATACCATACTCAAGGACTTCCCTAGGCATATTTCTTAGCTGCAATTCACAAAAAAAGGGATTGTGAATTGTGAAATGGACCTGCAGCCTGGTGATACTTTGCCCTCAGAAGATGCCTGGCAGGCCCTTGCAAGGGCGACCCGCCACGGGCACCAAGCAGGGTGGTCTCTGCTGAGCACAGGCTGTATGCTAAAGCTATGTCCTGGGGTGAAATTCAGGGAAAAAGCTTCTTCTGCTTCTTCTACCACTCCACCACCAGTTAAATTCTGCATATTGCACACTGATCCACAGACATATGAGTGGGAGGCAGAGGGAGAAGAAGAGCACTGTCTGTATTTCAAATTAAACCAATGTACTAAAAATGAGCAACTGCTTCTTTCACTGCSCAGGTATACCCACAGCATAAAGCCGGATTTTAAGAGAGGGCAGCATTGCAGAGTGCAAAGGCTGCAACAAAATTTTGTTCATAGCATGAAGCATGAAATTAAATCCATCTCTATATACATAGAATTTAAATTTCAATTTCATAAGACACATCAGCCTGCGTGAACTTTTACTAAGGAAATTAACAGGTTGCTTTATTGAACAAGAATTGATTTAGGTAAGTGCTTAAAGCTTTCCCTCTTTCGTTTCATTGAAACTTAGAAGAAACAGACATCAAAGTTTCAGTGTTCCCCACATTTCTTATTATAGCATTTTGATGCATATATTTATTGCACATTCATTGCCACACCTCTCCCAAGATTTTTACATCTAGATTTAGTCTAATTTAATCAAATAATTTCTACCTGGTCTGACATGGCTGTTCATTGCACTKTCGGATCTGTGGTTCAGGTTTTGTTAAATATTTGCACTTCTTGTTGTCGACAAGACTGATATTCTTGTTCATGATCTTTGTGCAAGATACTGTTGTTTTTCTTTCACCTAAAAATAATATAGCAACAATGTAGGTAAAACCAAGTATATACAAGTTTGTAAAAAAAAAATGAAAAAGAAAAGATGTCTGTGGAAGGTCAAAGCTAACTTTATCAGATACAGCTGTTTTATTAGAATTCGGCTGGAAGAAGTACCAAACAAAATATGCTAAATTATGCACATAAAATTGTATAAAAACATACATTATAAAAACAGACATTATACAAGATTCATTCATTCTATAAAATTTTTAAAACCATTGATTAGAGAAGCAAAGKTTTTGAGAGAAAAAATTTGGACTGATTTCATAAACATGCTCTGAAAAAGTGGGATGTGCCATTTCTGTATTGCTGAATTTCAATTATGGAAACAGAAGACGCCAGGAATGTTTAAGGGTGGAAGGCTCTGGCTGACTGAAAATGAAGCACTGATTTATAAACTGYCAAGAAAAAGACGCAAAACAGGTAGACAAATACATTTGCACAGTATCTTACTGCTATTTTATCTTACTATCCAAAAGAGCAAAATAGTATATTCAACACTTAAAGTGAAAAGTAAAAAAAAAAGAAGTGAAGTCTGTAGGGAATAATATAATTTTCTAATCCATTCCTTTGCATACCATCATTGACATAAATTTGCTGCTTTATAATGAGTCATGGGCCAAAACCTGACTTAATTGTATCTCTCTAAACCACTGATATTGAGAAAAACTTGCAGAAAGATTTCACAGAAAGAAGATACTAACTTTGTCCTTTAATATAGAAAAACTTGCTAGATTTTGATATATCTGTGTAGTTTAGCAATGTATTGAGAGGCATGGCTAACAGTAAACTAATAAGGATCATGTGCAACCTTCAATAAAAAGGAKCCTGCCCTATTCCCTATCACCTAAAAAAAAAGGCCACATAACTCATCTATGTCATCTTCAAGGCAATAATTTAAAAAGTTTGAATATTATTTGCTGAGACCTAGCATATATTCTCTTAAGTATACCCTTGCCTTGACAGATGGGTTGTCTCTTCAAAACAAAAAGGACTGGAAATCAGAATTCAGTGTAGGAGCTAGTATAATTAGAAATCTGTAATCAGACTGATGCCTAAATTTTTGAAAATTAACAAACTCTGCATTAAAGACTTAATTTAGTAGAAAATACATTCATTTATTCCTACAACTAAGTTAAAATAATACATTCTATATCGAAATTTCCTGATGAATAAGGTGCATGCAGAAGTGAGACAGTTAAGAATGCCGTGCCACTGACGGTCAGAGATGTACCCATGGAGGGAGCAGTAAAGTTATAAATATGCATTATGTGTATGACCACAGCTGACATTTTACACTGCATTTGTGTAAGCAAAAGCATAGGCAACTAATCTATCACATACAACCCTTGACATATTTCACAATTTTTTCTGCGTTTACATATATATGTGCGTATTCACATTCTCCTCACGCACATGCACAAAGAAAGCTTTTTCCGAAAGGAAGGAGGTCACAGACAAGTTATGTCTACAAACATGAACAAAACCACAATGCTTTATCCGTAGTTTCACCGTGACATACATTTTAAACATTTAAGGAAAACACACTGATAATTGTTATAGTCATTAATCTGATTCATCAAAATATTGATGTTAAAAATTCAAATGCAAACATTTACATAGGGTACAAGCTGCAACATTTTAATTTTGTTATTGTTTCATGTAAAACATGTAAATGAACAGAACAGTTCAAATGATTGTGTCTAAAGTAAGAAATAAACTTAACTTGTACTTTAGAGTATTCGGCAGTTTAGAATACCTTTTATGGAGCTTCATATTAACTCAACTACTTTAAACAATAACATAAAAATGAAAGCCAGTTACATGAGAAAATTATGATCAATCAATATTACTATACAACACCTAAATATTTATAGAAGTATTAATGTAGGATAAATTACCATCATACTGCATTTTAACGGCTTTCCCAGATCATAGGTAATTTCAAAAACATCTGAGACAATAATGAAAGATTGTGGTAACACTAACATTATACCAAAAACATTTCAAGAAATTATAAAAAACACAAATATTCCAAGTGAAGATCAGTGCTCCACTAAGAAGCAGAAGGTGCTACTTGCATCACATAAAATATACCTTCAGGGAGGGAGTTTTCCTACCAAACCACAAAAGGCATGTTTATGGRAACTATGGTAATCTATCGTGACACCAGGATTGTACACAAGAAGTCAAAGTACCTAGAACACTCTGTTCTTTAAACTGCTCTTATGAGAAACTGCAGTGTTTCCAGGCTTTTCCATTCAATTACAAGGTGCACAGCAATTTTCATGACTGCAGAGTAGAAAAGCCATGACTGCAAAGGTTGCAAGCAGGGAAAAGATATATAAGTACAAATATAAATCACAGCTTAAATCTGATTACTCAAGSTATAAACAGATCTTTATGAGTTGTGTTCATTAAAACCTTATATTTTTTTCTACTGTGGGTTGTGTTCATTAAAACCTCATATTTTTTTCTAYTGTATTAACCTCTTCTAGTAATGAGTTGCTGAACATCAATTTTGTTACAATAATCACAGAATCACAGAATGCTTAAGGTTGGGAGAGACCTCCAGAGGTCATCTAGTCCAACCCCCTTGCACACGCAGGGTTACCTAGAGCATGTGGCACAGGGAATATACTTTATRCTCCCATTATCTGCCTGTAGCTTGATTTTTCCAAAGGCACACTTTCATGATTTATAAACAGAAACACAAGAAAAGTATTGCATCATCATATCTGCTGTCACAACATTGGTTCCATATGTTTTTGGATCATCCTCAACTCATGTAACTCATGGTACATCGTTGATCTGAGAGTGCAGTTCAGTTTTTCTGTAGTTTGAAACAACTTTTACAAATCATTTATCTTCAACAGTTCCAAATACACAGCAAGATACAAATGCAATGGACTGCATACTCCTGCTCTAGCTCTTGCATTTCCCTTTCTTCTTGGAAACTGTTCTTAATTCACTTTGTTAATTCAGATTTCATTCCTTCTCTGTCATTTTTTCTACTTATCTAGTTTGCATGTTTTCCTATGGCTATCATTTGTTTAATCTAATCAGGAAGTATGAGATTGAAATATGTGCTCCATCATATTACAACTACCACAGCTGACAAGCTATTGTTGACAAGTATTGTATTAYTGTTAAAAATCCTATAATGTGCTCTCCAGTGTCTCAAATATCAAAACACCACATATGTTTAAATTGCCATATATACCTATGCATATATTTACCTCCACCACATACAGCATCACAGTCCTCCCAGCCAGAATGAGTCCACATGAAAAGAGGTTCGGGTACTTTAGAGCTTTGATTCTCGGGAACAGGATCCAGTGGGATTGTGTATTCATAGTGTAGGCCATAGCTCTGGTCATGGAAAAGTAGCACCTGCAAGACAGAGAATGAAGGCCCACCCACACAGCCACTTCTCGAAGGCCCACTTGGACCTATGAAGAAATAACCCAGAATGAATCTATGCTCAATAGTCTTGTAGTGATGGCTTCTGTAGAAATAATTAATGGACGCGACTGACTCCAGACAATGCGAAAAACTAGTCTCGCTTAATCTATATGTAAAAGAGGCCCTAAGAAATCAACAAATATAACCAGCAATTGACAGGACAACTTTCCTCATGATTTCAGTGTTCTTCAGTAAAGAAGATCTTGTTTTGACGTGTATCACATTTCCATCTATTTCAGGTGGATCACACAAATTCTTGAACTTGAAGGTTCTGAGGTGCTAGGTACTACCTCATCGCTCTCCCTTTCTCCATCTGCTTTTGTCACTACGGCTATCAACTCTTCATTCCCTCTACTAAAATCACAGGTAAGTTTCTTCATGGATAACTTGATGATCACAACTCTGAAGGGTGATTATTTGCTATGGTCAGCCAGCAAGACAGAAAAAAATCTAATAGGATATTTTTCTCTCTCTCTTCAAGCTGCACATGAGCCTTTTATGAAACTTGTAGTAATGTAAAGACATTGAGACTTTCCATCCCACCTCAGCAACTTATTATTACTGGATTTATTATTAGTTATTATTATTATGCAATAATTGGATACTATTATCATTGGATCCCATATTATTACCAGTTATATTGTATTATTATAATAACATAGTGGATATTATTATTATTATTATTGGATTTAAATAGTTTTTTTAGCAGTGGGCGGACAGATCAGCAGCTGTAACTTAAAGAGATCTCATTACCTTCAGAGCTTGGAAAAAAATACTAGTTACCATGCATTATTTTTGAATCAGATTAAAATAAAACAAAACAAATTCCAAACATTTTCATACCAATAAATGTAAAGGTGATGTTGTGGGACCTTTGGCAGATATCTTCTCCCAAAGACCTCTCCGAACATAATGGACAGTGGTCCCAGCAATATTGAATGATCCTGAATGTTCTATCTTCCAGTCACTATTAATTGACTGTTTTCCAGCATCTCGAAGAGCTACAAAAATATATGAATAAAGACAGATATAAAAGCTGTCTGTTCTGGACTGATTTGACTAATCATTACTTCCCATTAGTATAATTTAATGGGGTTATGGAATCACATGGTCCTATTTGAAAATACGTTTGTTGGCCTTAATATGCGTGCACTTCAATAGGAATGAACATATTTTAGAAACAACTTCTGGAAGGAATGATTGGAAAAAAACATGTCCCTAACATTTGCTGAAGTTAATATCACTGTTTTCATGTCGACAGAGACTGGCAACCTCCAGCAAAATTCACAATTCATAAAAATTGGTCATTGAATTAATCTGATTAAGACAAAAACAAGCATTCTTTATTCCCAGAGTTGTGATTTCTACAATCCATACAAGACATAGGAAATAAACCTGTCAGAAGAAACACTCCAGAATTTGTGGAATTATACTAAAATCKAATTTTGGCTCAGAATTCTTTCAGTAGATTTGTTTTTCCCACTTCAAAATGTAATAATAATATCATCACAACTAAACACATACCTTAATCAGACTTTCACCCCATACTATGATTTGCTGCGGAAAAAGCTTCTTCATTTGAATGAATCATTTCTATTTTTGGTCAAAGTATCCAAAGTATACTCCAAAGTATCAATAAAGTGAAGCAAGACACATTCCCAATACTGAGAACACACTCTTTTACACTATTTTTTATAGTGAATTCCAAACTGATTCCCTTCTGAAGTGAAGAATCCATAATTTCAATTTAGTTTAGAATCAGGTCTGAAATAATCATGTAAAGTAAAATACACTTGAAGTCACCTTCTGGGCAAGAAGTTCTACACATTCTTCTTCACTGAAATTGCATGTTTGGCATCAGACTGTTGTGAGAGAACTTCAACAGTTTAAACTTCGTCCAAAATTTCTTTTTTCAAGTTGTAAGTTAAAGTGAGTCATTCCTGTAATCAACTTCTCTCCTATTCATATTTATACTGCTATGTTTTGTTTCTATGGGAAACAATGGCAATAGATCTATGAACTGGCAGAAATAAAACTGCATGAGACAACACTGATGTGTGCCACTACAGCACTGTGATAAATGCTAAGACTATAAAAATCCACTAGCACCACAGAACAGCCCCATGCTAAAAATAACCAGTCATTTTACCAGACTCAAAAAAAAMCGGTACTTCAGGTTTTAAAATTTTATTACTCAATGCTAACCAAGTTCCATTTGGAGGTTAAATGGTAAGAACCAAATTCTCTTCCCAGCAGAGGAAATTCACTTAAAAGTGTCGAGGTCCAGTTGAGTCATGTTGCTCAGATGGAGCAGCATTCTCTCCCTGAAAATGAGTGAACTCTGCACAGTCTTGTCTTGAAAATGAACATATGTGCTGAAGCACATGTATGCATGTAGCGAACTGGACCCCTGGTACAAGCATTCTCACGAAACACAAGTATGCCCATTTTGCACGTTTTGCTCTCAGACACACCTCTTGAGCCGCACAGTTTACAGAAAGAGAATCATCATGCCTTAAAGTTAGTTCAAGTTATGTAGATTTTGTTCCTGCCTCTGTCACAACCACACTGTGAGCAAGTTCATGCAGGTTTTCCTGGACACCACACCACACTTCCACTCCCACTCTGCTCAGTTAGCAGAAAAGCATGAAGCCCTCTACACAAGAACAAAGTACAAAAGGAAGTTCTCATGCTATGAACAAATTAAGTAGGATGTCTACAAATAAACAAACAAACAGCAACCTACTGACACCCCAAAATAAAAATTTAGAYTAATGAAGCCTCCTCAAACTGTGACCCAGACCAAAAATTCAATGCTAAATTAGGAGGTAGCATCCTCATAATTCATCCTTGCACAGCACAAAACGACCACCATCACAAAGAAAATTAAGTGATATGTATTTTCTGATCTCTTTCTAAATGTCAGAAGGAAAAACCAGGGCTGTAGTTAAAATGTTGGACAACTCTAACTAATAAATTCATAATAGAATGAAATAACATAATACAGACAAAATAACATATATGAATTTCACAGCCTTTGTTGAAGAGTCTCTTTTGCATACACATTATTATTGCATTTAGAAAAAATACTACTATAACCAATATTAATGAGATTGCATGTGAGTTTTTAGCACAACAATTCTGATAGCAGACATACGGCTTGCATTTAYATGTACATACTAAATATACTGGCACAAGCCCATAAGGGTTATTCTGCTTTGTAAGCTATAATTATCAACCTACAGGCCACTTCCAGAGAACTACATACTGGTGGAAGCAGCTGGTAGCATTTCAGCATCACTTCAGCTAATTAACCCCAGCTGGTCATCAATTTCCAGGACATCTTTGGGCTATGATCATTACAGCTATTATAATGAGAACCTGAAAACAAAGAAAAGAATATACACACTTCGATATGATGGGTCAACGAGGCTAACTAAAAAAGTCTGTTTATACTTTTTCTTAAAAGTCCTGCCAAAAAGCTTGTGTCAGGGTGGATGACAAGTTGACCATGAGGCAGCARTGTGCTCTAGGTGACCCTGYGTGAGCAGGGGGGTTGGACTAGRTGACCTCTGAGGTCCCTTCCAACCTTAAAGATTATAKGATTCTATGAAATAAAAGGAATAGTCAGGTTGTGCCGCTTAAATTTTGTAATGGTATCTATTATTTTAGGCTACATTAATATCTCAGCAATTTACAAGTGTCTTACCTATAGTCATATTTGTAACCTACTAGAAATAAAGGACTGATGAAAAAAAGTCCTGTGCTTAAAGACAAATTAGCAGCTGTAATGCAGTGCTCACACATATAATGAAATTATTTCTCAATTTAACTTTAAATCAGAAATAAAYCCTGATTTACTTGCCTATTTTTAGCTACATATTTTCATTCACAGATTTGCTGACATATTTGCACAATATCCCTTTTATTTCACAGAACTACAAATTTTCTCATTATCAAATAGAATTGCACAAGAATACTAAACTAATGTTATATGTATGCATGTCTATATATACATCTGCTGTATAATTCTACATAGACAAGATCTTTTTTTCTAGAAAAAAATGAGTTGCATGCTAAAACACACATATGCAAAAATATGCTGCTAAGGCATATATGTATAKATAACTGATTTGCATGTGTTAAATAGCTAATTTTAAGCACTTGAATCCATATTGCCATCCATCTTTCCTTGTATATTGTATCAGACTTTGAAGTTGTTGTAATCACCCTGGCGAAGGTAACTCTGAATTATAGTGTTAATGACTGTGAATGATGACCTGATTTATATTGCTTTTCATGTTGTCTTCCTCTGCTTTGTTAAAGTGAGATTTCAATATACATTTCCACCAGGCTTACATACAATTTGAAAAACATATAAACTTTAATCTCTTAAATCTGAATGTTTTCTGAAATGTGTCATTCAGTTATTGCCAGCTCTGTGGTTTTGTGCGCACACATGGTGGGTGATGCTGGCACTCCACAGTTTATTTTGATCCCCAATATCTGAGTCAACAAAAAGAATAATAAAGGACAGTAAAAAGACTTCGTTAACACACTAAAATTAAACAAAATGTGCACAGTTTATCCAGCTTAAAAATAATTCAGACTTGCACAAGACTTGCTTGAATTTGGCAAATTAATTTGTATTATTATAAACTATCCCTTGACAGATGCATTGCTGACAGCTTTAATATGAACTTAATTGCAAATGCTAAAGAATGTGTCTTTAGACACAGAAAGGTTTGTTTCATCTGGAGATAAAACTACTTCAAAAAGTTTTACTTATTAACCACCTTATATGGACTTTTATATATGAAAGGAGGTCAAGTTTAGTCTTGGGGGACTCTGTTCCCTGCTATGGGATCAGGTCAWCAACTGGCAATTTATTAATATTTTATAATCTAAGAATTTGGTCCAAGAYATTTTAGAACTATTAGCTTTGTCAGAAAGGATGAATTTTGCATCTTCACATACTTTGCTGATSCACTCCTTCTTTCCTCCATCCTTCCCTCAACATGTATATGTGTGTGTGTATATATATATTTATTTATTTATTTATTTTCCTTCTTACTGAGAAATTCTTACTATGTGAGAACACAGCACACTTACGCCCTTGATACCCATAATGGACTCAGCAGTCTTGTAGTGTTAACTTGCAAGCCTACACAGGGTCTCCCTCTCTGATACAGATAGCTGGTATATTTGAGAATGATACAGCTAATCCACTTCTGTATTCTGGCTGAAAATAAATTATTTCTCTCTTACTTCCAACTAGCACAGACCAAAAGATTATAGTTCTTGGATAGTACTTMTTTAAATAATCTTATTAAATCATTGCAGTTTGGACCATGTCATGCCATTATATCACAGTGCCACAAGAATGAGGCTCTAATCTCAAACAGATAAATTCCTAGAAAATTCTTAAAAACAAATACTCTAAAACTATTTTCTGCATCTTACATTAAATTTTAAAAACAGAAGATCAACTATCCAGAACCATCAAACTCTAAAGAAAAATTGACACGAGTCAAGGCATAACTTTATAGAACAGAAATTTAGGTAATATTTGAAAAAATCTTTAACAGCACACATCTCAGCATAAGACAATTAATGAAATCTTTGATGAACGTAGTTTTAAACTCATAAGGTTATATCTCTATGTTTACTTCTTAAAAATAAAAAAAAAGTTTACTTCCCAAAATATTGTAATTTAGTGCTGAAATCAATTAGGGATGGACTTCAGGAAATATTCTCAAATTAAACAGGTWTCTATTTTCTCCTCTATGTTACTACAAATAATTTCTATTAATAAATATTCTATCAAAGAAGGAGTAATCACCATCTCATATATCTTTTCTTGTACAATATAACCAAAGAACACTAGCTAGCATGTGCATAGTTCACAGTAGAAAAGAGATTCTCCTACTATCAAATCCAGGAAGAAATTCTGACTGGAAGGGAATCCCTATCCGGGGTCACTTGTGTTCCTACCTGTCCAAAAGGGAGAGAAGACAAGTACAGAGGGCTCTTGGAAAATGCATCAACTCAATACACAGTTGCAAGYTGTACCTTGTCAACTTTCCAAGGACTCCAAACTATCTTAACAAGACAGGAGTACCACTCATGATAAAATACCACAAACTGATAATATGTCATAATTTAGACTCATAAGATTCAACTTTTTTTTTCCTATTAAAAACCTAAGACTGTTCAGGCAAAAAGTTTCTTAAAATATACATGTTGCTTATGAACAGAATTAAAAATAGCGATCAAACCAAGATATTTTTCATTTTGTTGTCCTACTTTTAACACTGAGTCTCAATCTAATCAATGAACAGAACAAGACCTATTGTGATATTTCAGATATTAATTTAGCCCTCCAATTACATTACATGTCCAGTTAATTACATGTTAATTAAGTTAATGTGTCTAAGTTAATTAACTTAGACAAGTTTTAGAACTGACTAACAGAGGATACTTTTTTTTTTTTCAGTAAAGGACAACTTCACA
The DNA here is from genome assembly GCF_003342845.1 of Nothoprocta perdicaria. Taxonomy (NCBI): domain Eukaryota; kingdom Metazoa; phylum Chordata; class Aves; order Tinamiformes; family Tinamidae; genus Nothoprocta; species Nothoprocta perdicaria. Next base: position 3,125,071 of record NW_020455699.1, on the reverse strand, counting down.
GAATCACAGAATACTTAAGGTTAGAAGGGGCCTCTAGAGATCATCTAGTCCAACGCCCCTGCTCCAGCAGGGACACCCAGAGCACGAGGCACAGGGCGGCATCCAGGCGGGTTTGGAAGATCTCTAGAGAAGGAGACTCCACAGCCTCCCTGGGCAGCCTGTGCCAGGACTCTTGTTACCCTCACTGTAAAGGTCTTCCTCACAATAGASATGGAGCTTTCTGTGCTTATTTTATACACATGACTTCTTGTCCTGTCACTGGTCACCACTGAAAATAATTTGGCCCCAAAGTTTTCACAGAAACTGGAAAACTAGGAAAAATATTTTAATTAATGTTTTCCAAGAAAGCATTCAGAAAATGTGAAATAATGCATATAATAAATAGTTTTCTGTGTTCATCAGTCCAATATTAAAATTTCTGTTGACTTTCTTGGTAGCATGCTACATGTCAGTCAATGTGGTTTTATATTGTCTAATTGCACATTATTTCATGTTTCAATAATTAYACTTTTTATTTTGCTAGTATCAATGTGAATTTTTTTTAGCATTTTCCAGAATTTTAGCATTTCAGTAAGAAATGTGCAAATATTCTAAGAGAAAATGTGCAGTATTTTTCTTAAATGTATTCTAATCTAAATCTATTCCTTGAAATATTTTGAAAATAAAAGTATGACATCATGCTGCTTTTACTGTATTTAAAAACATAAAGACTTTTTGGAGGAGAGGAGAGGAGAGGAGAGGAGAGGAGAGGAGAG